>NC_057810.1:43362513-43369932 GCF_018294505.1 Triticum aestivum
GCCCCGTCGTCGCCTCGCCGGTGAGCTCGCGACGGCCGCCAATGTCCACACACACACACAGAGTACTACACACACACACACACACTACACACACACACACACTACACACATTAGGTACCTAGCCAGTGATGTATTCGATATATAGTATTCGAGACTATGTATTCGAGATTATATATATTAAGACGATGATATATTCGAGATTATATATTCGAGAGGATGTATTCGAGATTCAGATTTTCCTTATTGATTAATTGCATCCATGCATTGTAATTTGAATACTAAATTGTTTTATATTTCTTCTGTATTATTAGTAAAGTAAAAGCTATGGCGGACAATACCGGCAGAGAGAGAGAAGAGGAATTGTTCGACATAATACGCAGCCCTCACAAGTTAGATGATCCGAATGAAGCAAATGACGGCTCCCAATATCTTAACAATACCGGAGAGGGTGATGAAAAGATATCCGATCTCGACGACTGGGCTGATGAAGTCATGAACTATGATTATGATTATGACACAGACAATGCTGATCTTCAAATAACAAACACTACCGGCGAGGTATATTTATATAAGCATGCATCATGGTGATCATCACATGTTTTTTTATTGAAGATATATTAACGAATCGATCTTTCTTCTTTCAGCCCTCCGGTTCGAGCAAATCTGCTTCTACAGACAGCAAGACAAAGCGAGGCCCGGGAAGATTGTTGAAGGATGGTGTAAAGTACCACATCGAATCCATCAAACCTAGTGGTGAACCCCTCACGCCTAAGAACATTGCGAACAAGTGGATTCGTCAGTGCGGAGTTCTTGTGAAGGACAAACTCCCGATCTCCATTCAAGAATGGAAAGAGCCAAAGACTAAACGTCCAGGTGTTACTTGGGTCGATGGCAGAGCCAAAGAAGACCTGGTGAAATCTCTGATGGAACATTTCACCCTACCAGATCATTTCACTAAAGCAGATGTGGACAAAGTCAAGGCCGCTGCTCTTAAGAAGATGGCAATTGCATTCAACACCCACAAGAAAACTGTATGGGCCAACTACCTTGCTAATGAAAGGAAGACTCCAGATTTCAAGGGAACACTGGAGGAGCAAAGAGAATATTGGGACGATTTCGTGACCTTCAAGGATTCAGAAATATCTAAGGAACGGTCGATGAAAAACAAGGCAAATGCCGCAAGAAAGACGCAGTTCCATAGGCTAGGTCCAGGTGGCTACGTGGTGGCATTGCCTAAGTGGGATAAGTCTGAGCAAGAGATGGAGGATGCAGGCGTCACTCCGGTTACCCGACATTGGCCCCCCAGGTGCAGAACTTGGTTCTATGCGCATGGGGGGTGTTGGACCCGAAGACAGGCATGGTTTCGAAGAAGGCAAGTCTAAAAGGATCCGAACAAAAGATAAGTGACGCAATAGAAGAAGCTCGAGCGGGGGTGTTCACGCCCAACAGAGAGAACGACGAGCTTACGCGCGCCCTGGGAAATCCTGAACACCCGGGAAGAACACGAGGCATGGGTGTTATTCCCTAGTATGAGGGCTTTTCGGACTGGAATGATGACTACAGGTCCCGTGCAAGAAAGAAGATGGAGGAAGAGAAGAAGAGGAAGCTGGAGGAGGAGCAGAGGAAGCAGGACGCAGAACACCTTCAAGGCCTAGAAGCAAGGCACGCGGACCTGGCACTCAAATTCCAGCAGCAGCAGCAGCAGATCGACTCACTTAGCCAGGAAAGGGGGTCTCAGCAGCGGCAGCAGCAAGCGGATGATCGTCCAGCATTGGATAGCACCGTCCCATCCATGCCAAGAAGCAGCGTTGGTTCTGCCTCGGGCGACAACTGCTGGATAAATACCCTGTGGATGACATCATAGAGAACGCTAACTGCGAGCTACACTCCAAAATGAAGAACATATCCATGAAGGTGGCGGACGGCGTTGCTTTTCCAGTTACCCCAGAAGCAACCTACCATTGCATCCCGATTCCAGAGGGCTATGCTCTTGTCATGGTTGATGAAGTGGTGGACCCATATTCAGGGCTAACGCTTGACATTCCTGGAGGTGAAGACGAGCGCACACTCGGAGAGGCCATACATCGTATCATCCTATGGAGAAAGGATTGCATAATCTTTTGAAGTCCACCGACACCGCGTCGTCTGCCAACTCCTCGAAGTCCGCCACCAAGTGAGCAAACTCCCGCTCCTCCAAGTCCACGAACGCGTGAGACGACTCCTCCTCGAAGTCCGCCACCTCCTCCAAGTCCCCGAACACGTGAGCTGACTCCTCCGGTTTCAAGCCCGGCACAGCGTCATGCCACTTCTCCGGTTGCAAGTCCGGCACCGTTTCAGGCCACACCTCCTGCTTCAATTCTGGCACATCGTCAGGCCACTTCTATTCCAACTCCACGTCAGCCGTCTCTGCCGTCTCAGCAATCGCAGAAGAGACATCCCGCAGCTTTGGTGCGTAGCGGTACGAGTAGAGGTAGTTCAGGAAGTACAGGCAAAGGCAAGCGATACAAATATGGTCCAAGCCTCGCTCCTCTTCCTCAGAGGCCTTACGACATGACTAAGGAGCAAAACACAGCCATAGTGCAAGCCCAAGTGGACGCCCATTTTGGAACAAAATCGGCACCTCCGCCAAAGGAGAAAGTGCCTGAGAAAGTAATTGACCACTTCATTCGTCTGGCTAGAGAACCATCTCCCAAGCCTGTTGACTCAGACTATGAGCGCCAAATCAGGAAGGCACATCGAGCACGACTACAGAAGGAAGCGACCTCAAGCTCGAGCCAAAAAGCAGCTGGCAAAAATGCGGGAAAACCGTTCCCCAGTTGGGAGAACAGGCGGCGCAAGCGATCCCCCCGCTTGTTGTGCCAACAACACATGAGAGGAGTAGTACGCGCGCCAAATATTATTATGGGCAAACAGTTAGCATTCCCATGCATGGCGATGTGGTAATAACAGAGGATCATATAATGCAGGCTCAAATGCTCAATATCTCTGTTGTACAACTCCTTGAAATCGAGCCCATGTCTACGCTTAAAGAATCGGAAATAGCATGGCAATATGTCCGAGGCAAACCTTTGGTCCATCCAGACAAGGTCAAGGACCTCCCAATGAGAATGTATCAATTGCATCAATGGTACATGAACATTACCAATATTTCCAATCGAGAGTCCCTCATGGTGAATGTCAAGCATGAGCATTATTACCATGAGAAAGCTCTGGCCATTGAGTATCCAGAACTATTTCAGTTATTTAATCAAGACGCACTCGACAAGTCTATCGTCAGTTGCTATTGTCTGTAAGTGATTTCTTTCTGTAATTTAAGTCTCAAGCTAGTTATGTAGTGATAATTTTGATCAATCATTACATGTAATTATCCTTACTATATTATTTTTCTGTGGTATTATATGCAGGATAAAGATGTATGAAATGAAAAAAGCTGGACGCTATGGCGTTGGGTTCATTGACCCAAATACCATTAATCGGGACATATGGCAGATTGAATACTGTCGAGATGATGTAGAAGAAAGCATGCTAGAGTTCTTGAAGCGCCTCAATACCGATGAAGATATACTACTTCCTTACATTTTCCCGTGAGTCACACTGTCTTGTACTACAAATTCTGTTTTTGCTTACTAGCTAGCTAGATGTTAATAATTAAGTGTATACGGTTTACGGTAGTTGATTAATTTTATGCACATGTCCGCTTAATTAAGACATGCAAACGTGTGCGTATGCAGTTGGCACTGGGTCTTGTTAGACATTAAAGTTGAGGAAGAAAAAGTTGAATTACTGGACTCACTAACTAAAGAAGATACAGACTACACCATCGTGAAGGGGATAGTCAACAGGTAATTTCAATCATTATTAACTCTTAATTAGTTTCTGATATGAACTATTTAATAACCCCTTTATTAATTTTCTTTGCCGGCGGGCAGGGCATGGGCAAAGTTCATCAAGGTGACTCCAGGCACGTGGCCAAAAAAGTTGTTTTGGCATCGATCCAAGGTAAGTAATTAAGTAGTACTAGCTAGCTACCATCTCTTTAATTCTTGTTTCAATATCATTATCTGATTCAATTCCATTCTCGTAAAGGCCCTGAGGCAGGCGAAAGAGATTAATCTGTGTGCATACTACGTTTGCGAGAACATTCGCATGATGACGTGCGAAAGGAGCAGATCTGATAGATAGGACTGGGTAAGTTTTTGTCAGAACACTATTCACACCATTATCGATATCTAGTCACACAACTAACACACATGCATATTGATCTCCTTCTTAACAGTTCAGAGAGGTGCGGGATAAGCTCCTACCCTAGGAGCGCATACAAGCACTTCAAGAGGAAATAGCCGGATTTTTACTCGACCAGGTCATAGATCCGAAAGGAGAATACTATTACCCGCTACCGCCCCCATGAACCACTTGTCATCGTGCTCCGAAGGCACCAAGGCAACATGTAGTAGAAATTGTATATGTATATACATGTGTATATGTGTGAATAGTTAATGGTGTTGGCTGTGAGACATTCGATGATATTATATATATATATATATATACATATATATATATATATATATATATATATATATATACGGTTCTACGTACAAGAAAATCTATTTAATATATATGCATAACGTGTACAATTTGTAGTATCGTGAAATACCAGCAAACAAAAAAGAATTAAATGGAAAATAAAGCCAAATTGAAAACACAAAATTAAAGCAAAAATTAAAAAAAAACACCCAAACATTTAGTACCGGTTGGTGTTACCAACCGGTACTAATGTCCTACACGCACACGGGCCTGACTCGTGCCACGTGTTTGCACTTTAGCGTCGGTTCGTGACGAACCGGTACTAAAGGGGGGGCCTTTAGTCCCCACTTTTTAGTGCCGGTTCGCCAACCGGCACTAAAGGCCGTCACGAACCGGCACTAAAGCCCGGTTCTGCACTAGTGAGGGTATGTAGATGCTCTCCCCCTCTCGTAGCTTTGCGTCTCGATGGATAGATCTTGCGTGTGCGTAGAAATTTGTTGTTTTCCATGCAACGTTCCCCAACACATGGGGTCCCACATCCCGGGTAAGAAGGGACTGCATCACCATCCCGGGCGAGAGGAGGTAGGGGAGGACGGGAGGTGAGTTGCTGCCAGCGCTTCGGAACGAGGAGAGCGGCGCAGAGCGAGGAGATAGGCATCGAAGGCGAGCTCCTCCACAAGGAGCATAGGCGGTGGCCAGGCCTCACGCGCGACCAGGCGGCAGCTCCGGCAGGGGCCGCGCCTGATGGCAGGGGTGGAGCGCCACGTGCCGCGATGGAGGCGGCTGGCTGCGGTGGCGCGCGGGAACACGGCCGGAGGTGGCAACGCGGTGGCCGGAGTTAGCGGCGGTGACTGGATGCGGGTGTGTGTGGTGCAGTTAGGTGCTAGGACGGTTGGGCGGGTGTGTGTACATATTAGGGTCTGGGTCACTTCCAAAGTGGCCCCACAAGTCAGTAGGGGCAACTTATGTCATTTATGCAAATACTGACTAATTTTTTCCGGGTGTAACAGAATGGCATTTGTGATACACTGTCAAAAACTAAGAGTGGCAAGTGAGATGTCAAATATTAGAGTGGCATAAGCAAAATTGGCAAAAACTGAAGTGGCAAAAACAAAGTTTTCTCGTTTTCAAAACTACCGATGAATGTATTTATAATTATAGTTTAATAGTTTAACATGTATGATTCTTTTTTTTGCAGGTAACATATATGATGTTGGATGCCCTGGAGGCAATAATATTGTATTATTATATTTCCATATTCATAATTAAGTGTTTATATTTCATGCTATAGCTGCTATGATCCTGGAATATGTGATTCAGTGGAAAACTCATATGCACATGTGAAGTGATAAACGGATAAATAAAAGATTCCTAGTCTTGCCTCTGGACTAGCTCAAGTATTGTTGGTGAGCACATTTTCCGGATCTTAGGATATCGTTAAGTGTGATGATGATCCTAAAACAACATTCAGATTATGACGTTGGAAGAACGTTCATATTGAATCGACCCAATCTTGTTTGTTATGAATTGTATTAATATTGTCTGCATTCAATTATAATAACACAAAGTGTTAACTTGTGATATTGCTCCTCGGACCATGAGAGTATCGTTGTCACTTATCATACAATGGGATTTGTGGTTGCCCAAACATCACTTGTAACACTGTGATCATAACGACAACTGACGGGTTCATCAGAAAGTTTGACAAGTGGCCAGATAGCTTGAGAGTGGGATTTGCTACTCCGGCGATGGAGAGATATTCTTAAGATGTGACGGCATCGATCATGGTCTGGCCAGGCATAGGTGACTTCTTCATGGGGATGCCGGGACGCAATAACGAGAAAGAAGAACAAAGCCGATAACAAGGATTTAGGTATAGTGAGCATGGTGACGACTCAGGAGGATACTGATGCATCCGGGGTTTTGTGAAGTATCGTGAAGCAAAGAAACATCTCATGATAACCAAAGGTTCACTTGAATGCCATCCATGTACTCATAGGGACCAACACGGACGTCCACGGTCCCGCTGTTGGTCACTGAACGAACGGTTTCGTTCATGTTTAGAAGTTACCAAAACTACGGGGTCACAAGCTCAAAGCAATCACGATCTGCTAAGTGCTAGTAGGAAGGGAGTGATGAGAAAATATTTTTGAAATTGTTTCATGAATACTCGGAATAGTCCCGAGAGGATCCGGAAGCGTTTCGGGGTCACCGGAAGGGTTTCGGTGAGTATCGGGTAATACCAGGTATTGCCGATAAATTTTATATAGGTGGAAAATGTGATTAGTTTTTTTTGCTGGGAATTATGATTGTCGATCGCTAGTAGAAGAGAAATTAGGCGTGATGGATTTTCGTGTGGTCGTGCTGTGAGGTGAAGTAGTGGGTGGTCGACGGACCATCTCATGCGCGTGCCAACGCTTAATTTTGGCAAAAATACACAAGCGTCTATTAAATAGGTGCTTGAAAAGAATGGAGTGAGTCGAAAATATAGAGCGTCAGATCATCAACCAATAGCCATCCGATATGCCAATGTTCTTCTTCGTCCCGGACGACTGTTCCCGGACATACCCAGCCCTAAGTGGCTACTCCCATCCCCTATGCCGGTGGTGACGCGGCGGCCGCCATATCGGCCTTGGCCTCCACCCATCGCCGTGTTGCTGCCGCTCCCGCCTTCCCTTAGCATCCAACCACCATCGTGTTGATGCGGCTCAAGCCAGCCCTCTAAACTTTCATGTTGTTTTTTGGTGTCAGCAACGACCCTGCATCCTCCCCCTCCCCCACCAGTCAACCCTCTCCCTCGCTTTCATCTAGTAAGTCGCAGAGCAATCCTACACCCACATAATGATTTACGTATGTTTACGGGCTGATCTGACGTGGGAATGTTTGGTTGGATTA
>NC_057810.1:43370219-43396605 GCF_018294505.1 Triticum aestivum
CTGGCGGGCCATAGGCCCTACGCGGCGCCCCGCTCCCGCCTCCCTTCCTCTCTCCCCTCCTCCCCGTCCCGCCTCCTCTGCCGTCTCCCCGGGAGGGGGCCGGGGTGGCGCGCGACCCACCACCGCCTTGACCGCCCCCTCTCCGTCCTCTTCCCCCGCCGCCACCGGCGGTCGCCCTCAGATCTGGCCGGGTGGTGTCGGCGGCAGCGGGCTGTTCCTCACCCGCGCGCGCTCCTCCTTCCCAGGGTGGGGGGAGGCGGCGGTGGTGCTCGGCCGATGGCGGTCCGGCGTCCTGGTGCGGAGGCCAGCGGCGCTCGCTGTGGTGGTGCAGCCTCTTGGCGGCAGGGCGTCCGGTGATGCTGGCCGGCCGGTGGCGCGTCCCCGGCCCAGATCTGGGCCCGGAGGGTCCCTTCTGGGTCCTTGCAGGTCGGCTCCGGCGCGAATGTGATGCCCTCTATACGGGGAGGCAGGGGAGAGGCTTGGACTGGGACAGCGACGCTGACGGTGTGCCAGCTGTTGCGCGGAGGCGGGAGCTGTCCGGGCATTTGAGGGCTCGGCCGGGACTATGGGGCCACGGGCCCGGTAGGCTCCTACTTTGGCGTCCGGTCGGCTACCGTCGTGGACGGTGGAGGTGGGGCCCTCCCGTATGCCGACGGTGCTGCTGCCCTAGTCCCGGCTCCTCTTCTTCCTTGTGCAGACTATCTTCGCGATGCTGTGGTGAGACATCGTGGGAAGCTTCATGTCCATGTTGGCGCAGGGTGGTGGTCGGTTTGGTGGCGAGCTCCAAAGTGCCTGAGGTAGAAGCTGAGATCGGGAGAAATCCCTGTTTGCTTGGCCGACACCGACGCGGTGGCGCCTGAGGGTGCCCCCGGACCTTCCTGGAGGGCATCGGGGCTACCCTTCCTCTCTCCTCGCCGCGTACTGGGGGAAACCCTTGGTAGCAACGTCATCATCTTCGCGTCCCTTTTTGGAGGTGTTGATTGGTACCGGCGCTTCGGAGTCTCAGAGCTTGGTGGACGATCTCTGGTGGACGCAGCGGTCACGAGGCTTCGTCGTTTTTGTCGGTCCGCCGTTATTGGCATTTGTTTCTTTTTTTTTCTCTTTCATTTCTTTTGGGCGTGTTTGTGTTGCTTCCGTCCCAACGCCTATCGTTGGTTGTATCGGATGGTTGCTTTGTAATACAAAGCGGGGAAACCCTTTTTTCTTAAAATTAGTTGGAAGTTTTCGTAACGGGTATGTAGGCTTTCATAGGTTTAGGATTTTCGGAAGTCACAACTTGTTGCCGCTCACAACATCCTTCTCGTCTCTGGCGAGTACCTGACTCGGTCTCATCGGGGTCGGCGCTCCTTGTTGGCGTTCGTCATGTCGCCCCTTTTTTGAACTCAGTCAAAAATCGACTGATGTCAATGAAATTTTCAGGCAGAAAAGTTTTAGCAAAATCACAAGAATGAGGTATTTCGACATACTACCCTTGTTTATTAGTTGATAAAATGTATATATGACAGTACGAAATATTCAATATATTTTAGCAAAATTGGCAGTGTAGGATGAGCGAGAACTATATCCTACATGCTAATTAGTCACTAATAAACTACTCTGAAAATTCAACAAATTAAAGATTCTTGCTAGTTATTTTTCTGAAACGAGATGGTGGAAAACAAAGGAATAACTAAACCTTTTTGTGGGATAGAGGTTGAAATTCCGGGTTCTGCATCGTACTAATGCATACAACAATATTTATTCAAATTGATGCAAGCTAATGAGATCAAAGTTATCAATAAATGGGGTACATAAGATAAGCAACTAGGGCAGAACACTTACAAGATATGAAATTAACACTTATAACTAACTCGACTCTTTTTGCAGCAAGACCTTCAAAAAAGGGATGAAGTGTCCTCACACCGCCGTCATCACATCGGGAGGAGAAGGTCGGGACAAGGATTTTCATCACTATTTTCAAGACCAAACACTTAAGATTAGCTCATCGTCAAGGAGAAACCACCTTCAACAAAATAACGACGCGGTTCACTATTACTAAGTATGACCTATAAAGTCTAAGAAAATAGTTTCACTCACTCTGAGCATGAAGCATCCTAGTCATCATCTTAAAGACAGATCTTCTAATAGCCACGCTGCCCTGCTAGGACCGGGCTTATGTGGGTGCCCCCCTTGGCACCATTGAAGTAGGCGTCGTGTGCGGCCGTCCAGGCATGGATGAGTCGAGTGGAGTGACGAGTAGCTAGCATGGCGGGAGGTGGAAGCATGGACGGCCGGCTGTCCAGGCTGCCGGTGGTCGACAGCTGTCAAGGTGCATTGCTGGTGCGGCGGCTGAGGCGCCTTAGGCGGAGGAGACACTAAAGAAGACGATCACGTGGAAGAAGAGAAGACTTGTGTGCAAATATGGTTTCCTTGTTTTAAGGGAAACAATTTCCGCATGATTGTGTGTGTAATCGGATAACGCTCGATTACAAGTAGGTTGGATTCTAATACCCATGTTATTTTATTGGCCAACACTAGGCGTCGTTCGACCGGCCCAAATTGCTGCATGTCGTTGCGCGTGAGTTAGATCAAACCATTCCCCAATACCTTGTGGTCTTTCGTGCGTAATCACCTTGAAGATGTTTGTCAACCAAACTTTTTTAGGTCACTTGTTCTTGTTCTTGATGCCTTGAGTCAAATTCTATGGCAAAGAACTCACAGGGCAGGAAGTCGGTTTTCTTAACTTCAGAAAAACCAAGCATGGTTCTTTTGTGCTTGCCATGCCCATTCTTAATCATGCTTGCCTCTTTGATTTGATGGATTCCGAGCATATACTATTTGATTCGGGTTTTTCAACCTAAGCAATTTTATTCTTTGAGTCATCCTTCTTTTGGTCATCTGTACTGATTGGCAAGATTTCATTTTCTTTAGTAGACTTAATACATATACTATTTTATTTAGCTTTTCAACAAGCGAATTACCTTTATTATCCGAATCACCATTTTTTTTCTTTGTTAATTTGCAAGGCATCTCGTTCTTGTCTAAATTCAATAAAAAATATAGCTTGGGAATCTTTTAACCTTTGGAGCCCAGTTTCATACCACTTCGAATCGAATTGCTCCTCAATTTTCTTAGGATCTTTTGAAATGAGTTGTCAAAACTTTGCAATTGTTGAAGGGGTGTACTGGATGCTAAAGTACTGGGTGAAAGCATCCTCTACAAAACTCTCGCTTTCATATAGCAGTAAAATCATGAGGCTACCCGGCTCCTATTAGTTCTTGGCGAATAATAAGACCCAAGAGAATATAAGCTTTTTCTCAATAACCCAGTCTGCATAGGATCCCCCCCCCTCAAAACACACACACACACACGCGCGCGCGCGCGCGCACGCAGACACACACACACACACACACACACACACACACACACACACACGCACGGCTTTTCGACACTTTCGGCCGTGATATGTTGCTGAAAATTTTGAAATTGTATGGGGGCAACATTATACGCTACGGTATTAGGTGAAGGCACATGTGCTCTAGTAGAAATTGGGCTATGACTGTTGCGTGGGTGACCGAATTATGAATATCCACAGTTGCATGTGGTGCTAAAAAATTACTAATGTGAGGCGTGGCAAATGATGGCTGAGGGTAATTGGCCGAATAGCTAGTAGTAACATGACCAATTTCCCTATCCGCTGGCATGTTTGGATTTACATATTGCAAGTTAGTTGTAGATGAATAAAAAGGTCAAATGTTCTTTTGCATCCAATTTAAAATTTTAACATCGGATGTTTCAAAATAATTGGCCAAACTCATCATGGTGTTCATGGGCATATGTATTTGTGGGGTTGTCGATGCATGAGAGTTTGAGCACACGTGTTGCTAAATCCATAAGACGTTGAAGCATGTAAATTATTATGCACTGGCTTTTGCACATAATTTGTAGCATCCCAAACTTCTAAATTTTGGTATGTTAAATATTTAAACATGATTAAATAAAACTTCATTGAGGTGCTTGCTTTTAGCTATTTTGACTAGGATTCCAAACTGTCGAAGTCTATGGAATATTCTAAGGAGATTTTCCCGAATATTTACTTTTTTGATATTAAAATTTAAAACAAATCCAACTCAAAAATAAAATCAAATGAGACGAGGTAATATGACACCTTCAACATAAAAAGAGTTGGGAAATGATTTACGTATTATTTGGATTTTTATATGAGGTTCAAAAATATTTTTCGAAATTATTCAGAAACCTAAATTGTTTTTAGGGAATATTTTAAAACCCAGCATAAAGTTGATAAAAATAGTGTATTTATTTTGTTTTATGTACGTCTGAAAATATTGTTCCTAAGCTCTAAATATTATTTTATATTTATCTAAAATTTTCTATAATTTTTTAAATTGAGGTTCTTTTGTTTTAAGTCAAAATCATTTTGAAAACTAGATTTTTTTTTGAGAAATCTATTCTTTTCCTAAACCTACCTAGCCGAGCAATCGTCTCTTTAGTTGTCATAGTGCGAAGGAAATATAGAATGAGCTAGGCTTGTTGAATGTTATTCGCCATGTTGTATTGGAGGATAGATCATTTTCTATTATTTTTTTAAACCGGGCGAACCCCTTTCCATTTGCATTAAACGGAAATACAAAAGTTCCAGTTAACTAGGGAGAAGGGAAAGGAGGAAGCGAATCAATGCACTGCCAGGAAACCCACCGTGCCCGCCCGCCATTGAAACAAGCACTATGGGGCGAAAACCTGACAGCACCACACAGTCTAAACAACATACAGATCCAGAACGTGCAACTAAACATGCGAACTAAAAGGTCTCAGAAAGCCAAAACGGCCAGAGCGGATAAACTTTGATGTAGCGCAGCCAAGCCCATCACCAAGTCAGCACCTCTCCATCATCATCCACCATACGCCTGGCCTTCTCACACATCGCCATCAGCCCCGTCGTGCTTGAGCGAATCATCTCTACACCTTGGCGTAGCTTCTCCTCTTCTTCCTTGTTCTGAAGTCATGCCCAGTACAAGAGAAAAGAACATGCCCAAAACACAACCTCAAAAGGAGATTTAATCAACTTTTTGTCAAAAGTAGCTCTATTACGAGCCAGCCATATAGCCCAGGTCACAACAGCCAAGCCAACTGTGAAGAATTTAGCTCCATTCGGCATAAACATATTGCATCACACATAATATTGTCAAACATTATTAGGACACAGTTCAGTCCTCAGGACCACACCAATAGATCTCCAGGCAACTCGTGCCACAGGGCAGGAGAAGAACAAATGAGAACCTGTTTCCAGCTTACCACAAAAGGAACACACGGGGTTTCGAGGCCATTTTTTCTTTTCATCACGGATCTGGTGAACACTGCATCCTGGGCCATTTGCCACAAGAATACCTGGATTTTAAGAGCAATTTTTGTTTCCCAGATCCATCTATAGTTGCATCCACTAATAGGCTTGTCCAGCCACTTGTACATAGATTTAGTAGTATACTTAGCATTCTTATTGAGCCCCCAATAAACCGAATCTCTGTCAGCAGAGAGGTTTAGACCCGCAACTAACGCACGCATTTTTCCCCACTGTTCTCTCATATCAGGGCCGAGGTGGCGTCTGAAGAAAGAAGAGGACATAGCACCACAGAATCCCTCCACTGTGCAATCTTGATCTGTGCAAATCGCAAACAGATGCGGGAAAGATATGTTGAGTGGTGGGAGACCATTAATGGAGTCTTTCCACACCCTGGCAAGATCGCCAGCCCCCAGAGCGATTCGTCTCCCCACCATCTATAAATCTTTTATTTTTAGGAGGGCTTTTCAGCAAGGCGAATCAGAATATCTAGGGGTCACTGTAGCAACAGACGTGCTAGACAAGTATCTAGCTTTTACCATATCTTGCCACACCCCTTTCTGGGTTTCTAGCTTCCACCACCACTTCACCATAAGACTTATATTCTGTTTCCTGAGGTCTTTGACCCCGAGGCCCCCTTTTTCTTTCGATCTACATACCCTCTTCCATTTAACCAAGTAGTAACGATTCTTCTTATTGCAACCTTGCCAGAAAAACTTCCTACGATGTTTATCTAGTTTTTCTATGAAGGTATTGCTCATGAGCCACATCGACATGTGGTACAGAGACAATTGCGATAACAACGAGGTAAGCAAGGTAAGTCTGCCCCCTATAGAAGCAGCATTCCCAATCCAGGTCCCAAAACTTTTCAAGTACTTTTCAACAATAAATTCCCACACCGAGTCTTTCAGAGAGGAGAAACTCACCGGCATTCCCAGGTATTTGATTGGAAAGTGTCCAATCTCACAATTGAAAAGCTCAGCATACCCCTTATCGATCTCATCATCTCCCCCAATGGTAAGAATTTCACTTTTCTGAAAATTCACTTTCAGACCCGACATCAGCTCAAACATGTATAACAGGATTTTAAGATTCATCGCTTTCTCCATGTCATGTTCCAGGCAAATGATCGTGTCGTCTGCATATTGCAGAACGGCCACCCCATTCGGGATTATATCAGCTGCTAACCCAGTCAGCAGGACATTTTGCTGAGCTTTATTTATCATTTTATTTAAGCAGTCTGCAGCCAGATTGAATAGAAAGGGAGAGTGCGGGTCACCCTGACTTACCCCTTTCGCACTCTGGAAGTATGGGCCTACAGAACTATTTAGCTTAATACTAACTATACCATTGTACAGGATTTGTTTCACCCACCCGCACCAAGTTTCATCGAAGCCTCTCAACTTATGGCATTCCAGAAGGAACTCCCAGTTGACTTTATCGTATGCCTTCTCAAAGTCCAATTTTAGCACCACTCCGGTTCTTTTCTTAACGTGGGTGTAGTTCAGGTGCTCATGAAGAGTCATGATCCCATCCATAATATTACTACCCTTCACAAATGCATTCCGTGACAGGCTAATCAGTTTATCAGCATACTTTTTGACTCTCCGATCCATTGTCTTAGTAATCAGCTTATATTGACATCTAAGGAGGCAGATGGGCCGGAACTGCTGAATGCGCTCGGCGCCCGACACCTTAGGGAGGAGAGTGATCACTCCATAGTTAAGACGCTGCACGTCAAGCGTCCCATCATGTAAGTGCCTAAAAATCCTCATAATGTCATTTTTGACAATATCCCAACAATGTTGGTAAAACTCCGCAGGAATATTATCTGGGTCGGGTGCTCTATTGGTGTCCATTGCAAAGAGAGCCTCCTTCACCTCCTCCACAGAGAACTCCCTAGTCAGATCTCCATTGTCTTCTCGTGTAAGTTTTTTCGATTCATCCCACGAGCTAGGGTCCATGTGAATCAAGTTGCCAGGGGCTGGGCCGAACAAATTTTTATAGAACTCCGTGGCATGTGAGATTAAGTTATCAGTACCCTCAATATCCACATTTCCACATTTTAACGTATGAATAGTGTTCTTCCTTTTTCGCCATTGGCAATTTTATGAAAATAATCTGTGTTAAGGTCCCCTTTGAGTAGCCAGCGCTCATGGGACTGTTGTAGCCAAAATATTTCTTCATTCACCAGAATCTCATGCAGCTCGAAGTTAATGTCAACTTTTCTGTTATACATCTCAGGCAGCAGGGGGCCATCTTCCTCCAGCTCTTCTAGAATAGCTAATTCCAGCCTGAGCTCTTCCTTTCTTTTCTTAACATGATCATATTTGTGAGATCCCCACCCTTTAAAGAAGGTTATAAACCTTTTAAGCTTAATATTGAGAATATCTATAGGGTCCTTGGCCTTAACAGCTTTGGACCAGATCTTCTCAACTAAGGGCAAGAACTCATCACTCTTAAACCAGGCCAGGTCAAACCTGAACTCTCTGAATTTGGGTGCTTCTCTACCCGATTCTCCTGAGGAAAGGAGTAAAGGATTATGGTCGGATAGCTCTCTAACCAGTTTCCTAACTGTCACCAGGGGAAGAGGTCCTCCCAGTCACTAGACATCAGGATCTTGTCTAGCTTCTCTAAGGTGGGATGAGATTGATTGTTGGTCCAGGTGTACTTGCCACCACTACAAAATATCTCTCTCGGACCAAAGGTATTGATAACAGAGTTAAACATATCAATGAACTTATAGTTATGGGTCTTCTTATTCTTCTCTCCCCCATGTCTCAAAATGTTGAAATCACCTCCAACAATGTAAGGTTTATTCATGGCAGAGCAGAAGTGGGCAAGTTCAGACAGGAACTCCTCCCTCTTATCTTCATGAGCTGGCCCATACACCACCAGTAGGCTCCAAACACACTTCTTTTTGCTATCCTTTAGATCAAGCTGGATCATGTATCTACCATTTTTGCTAGACTCAATGTCTAAAGTGTCTTTTCTAGCCCCGGCCAAAATCCCACCAGACTTACCATTTGAAGGGATCCAGACCCACTCAAAGGTGTTAAAGGGGTCAATCTTCCTCGATCATTTAGGGGAGATGTTATTTTTCATGGTCTCCTGTAAACCTAAAAAGTCGAGGGAATGGTCACTAATTAAATCAAAGAGGCAGGTGGCCATTCCTTTCTTGCCCACCCCTCTACAATTTCAAATGAGACCTCTCATTTGGAACGGTTCTTTTGTTTTTTGGCCCTGGTAACCTTGTCAGGGGCCGGGGCAGAGTTACCACTAATTTTCTTATCCTCAGCCATCATGTTCTTCTGACATCTAGTCACAGGCCTAGAAATCTTGACAGATGGTCTGTGGTTTTTCCTTTTACTACTATGTTTGGATGAGTCAAAATCATCCTTATAGTACTCATCTTGCTCCAGCCAAGATAAGCTAAGAGGGGCTTTTTTTCCTAGACCATTGATCACAGATATATTATACTCAATATCATTTTCTTTGTTTATGATATTCTGTTTATTCATCAAATTTTCTCTAACATCCTCAAGCTCATGCAAAATATCAATACATGTAAAATCATCATTAGGTATGCACACTCCCATTTTATTAGCTCTACATATCAACTCAGCATCCCCTAAAACAACAAAAGAAT
Organism: Triticum aestivum; assembly: GCF_018294505.1. Taxonomy (NCBI): domain Eukaryota; kingdom Viridiplantae; phylum Streptophyta; class Magnoliopsida; order Poales; family Poaceae; genus Triticum; species Triticum aestivum. Next base: position 43,379,204 of record NC_057810.1, read on the forward strand.
TTTTTCTGGGGTTTGGAGTATTACCTTCCATGGTTTTCTTCTTTAGTTCCATAGCTTTTGTTATCATATCTGCCTGCCCCCCCCCCCCCTGAGCACAGCGAAGACTGAAACTCAAGTTAGCTTCAGGAATCAAAGGGGGAGTTGGGACGATCTCATCCTCGCAGTCAGGTGATGCTAAGTGCACCAGGTAGTCATCAGAAATCTTCAGCTTGGGATCAGTCTCTCCCACCACCTCAGAAACCTGCGAGACACCAGTTCCTATCTCTGCATAGGAAGATTTCTTTTTAATAAGTGGTACATCATTCACCTGCACTTCTTGCATATTAGCCATCCCCTCTGGTATGGCTTCCTTAACCTCACAACTTTGTTTGATCCCTGACATCAGCTCATAAGACACAAGAGCAGAATGCTCATTTGCCACTTTTTCAATGAACAGGGTTTTATCATCGTCACTCTCTGACGAAGCAGATGAGTCATTCTCTTCTGCATTATCCTTCTCGATATCGTCCTTTTTCTAAGAGGGAAGCAGGCGTCAGGCCTTACCCCCCTGAAAGCGGAGTTGCCATGCTCAACAGGAGCCTGGACCCCCCTCGAGGAATCAGCCCCACCTTCTTGCCTTTTTCTTTTAGGAGTACTAATATTGTTGTTATCCTAGCTCTTGACAGCCACAGTATCCTCTTCAACAGCACGATTTCTTACCACAACCTCTTCCACCTCATACAGGAATCTGTAGAAACGCCCCCTCATACATCCCTCAGCAGAAACAGGGAGTTCATCCACATTACGGCATCCAATTTTGGCACGGACGGACGAGGGAAGTTTCAGCGTTGACATATCAATCTCCAGAGTCACGCCGACAAGTCCGCCCACAAATGCCACATTCTTTTCACATATTTTGTTCAGAGGGATCTTGCTAATTCTAACCCAAGCAACTTCCATCAGACCATGGAGTGATATGAACCACAGTCTTGTGTTTCTTGAGAGTAATATATTCTACAAAGAGAACACGCTCAACCTCCCTAACATTAGGAAACCTCATGACATATTTGTTAGGGGCCACGGGATGAGCAGAACATCTCCAGCCCTGACCAATGTAAACCCCCATATCCTCCTGTAAATCTTGCTTGGAAATAGCACCCTCTACAATAGTAATCAGAACATTGGTATTCTCTCTCTGAGGTTGCCTCTCGATGCTATAATTAGGAAAATAACAAAAACCCTGTCCCTTAGACTGAAATCCGCACATAGCAGGAATGCACTCCCAAGGGATCAAATCAGTACAGATGATGGACAGATGATGTTTTCTCTTGCAACGCTCACATAGAGCCTATGGACACCTAGCAGTATAGTGGCCCACAAGGTTGCAAATCTGACACGCATCAGGCATAAGGTTAGGGTTACCAGCGTTGACGGGAAGATCACGTCTCGCAGTGGGGGTAGGCGATTTCCCATGAGGGCGACGCCTAGCCTTGTCCCCGCCATCGCCGTTGACGACCGTAGTCTAGCGATCAGGATGAGGCAGTCCAGATCCGCCCGATCCCACCGAGGCCTCCCACTTCTCGAACCCCGTGTCGCCGAAGCCCAACGCCTTGGTGGTCGAGGACTGCCCTGCATCATCCTTACGCTTCCACACGTTGTTGTCCTGCCCACCGCCGCCGCCGCGGCCGTGTCTGCCCGCACCAAAGCCATCCCTCCTCATCACTCCGCCTCTGCTTCGCCTCGGAATTTCAGGAAATTTTGGTGGAAGCTTTGGAGGAAATGGAGACGCGACAATCTGAGCAAAGGATCGACCGTCGCCACGGATCTTCCCCTCCCACCACGAGAAGGAGGGAGGAACCCTAGCTTCTCCCCTCTGCGACGCCTCCCAGAAGTGGAGCAGGCACTCGTCTAGATCTGGAAAAGTGGGGTGCGGACGGGGTGGTGGTGCTTTTGTACCTGGGGCGGAGGCCGAAACCCTAGACTGGGGTGAATCCGGGCGGTCGATGGTCGCAGCGCCCACATGTCGAGGATCAAAGCCATGGCGGCCCGGGCCGCGCCCGAGCACCCCAGGGCCCGCATCCGGTCGGGGTGGAGGTCTGGGCGGGCCACGCACGGCCATGTCCACCTTGCTCCCGTGTACCGCGGCACCGCTCCCCTGATCAACACGACTCGCCGCCACGTCCACTCTTGTCGGCGCCGCCACGTCCACTCTCGCCGGCGCCCCACCACGCGACGACTCAATCACCGGCAGGCGGTCACGGATCTTGGCGAAGTGGCACGGGAAGGAGACGACCCCTCCCACATCGATTCGTTCCCCCTCGTGAATGTACCGCGCATCGACCGTGTGCCCGCGGCAGTCGAGGAGAACGAGCCGCTGGATGTCGCTGCAGAGGAAGATCTCGCCGTCGCGGAACGTGCGGTGTGGTGTACCAGATCGGCCGCGTACGCCACCTGCCACTATGTATCGCACGCCATCGAGACGTCTCTATTGCAATGGAGATCATGTCAAAGCTAGATCTGGGCTCAGGAGAGAGTAGTTCCTGAATTGACAATTATGGCAGCCTGGTATATTTGGTGGCACCATCAGCTAATTGTTAAGGGAGTGGGAGGGGGGGTTGAAATGCCCGAGAGAACGACACTTTCTATAATGGTTATGGTGAAATATTTTATCCGTGCTTTAACACCTAAAGTTTCACGTCGTAAGGGTGATCTTATGTGGAGAAGACCAATACAAGGTACTGTCAAGATAAATGTGGATGCCTCATTCTTTTCAGAGACACTTGATGGTGCCACCGGTGCAGTTGCTAGTGACGATCGGGGGAGCTTCATAGCAATGGCGACATGGTTCTTACCTCATTTTGAGCAGTCCTGATTCAGTTAGAATTTGTATGTTTTTGGCAAATCAGATTGGATGCAACAGTTTGAATATTGAATCAGACTGCAGCTTCATTGTTGATCGAGCACGCGGGGAGGGGGGCTCGTAAGCATTATGGAATGTAACCAGCTTGCGATGAATTTCACAAAAGTCACGTACACTCATTGTTATCGCGAAGCAAATGCGGTAGTAGATGGGTTAGCAAAAAACTCCTATTTTACAAAATATTGTAGCTTTTGGGACACCTCGATCCCTAATTTTATTTCTCATTTACTTGTAAATGATATCCAATCATTTGAGAATGAGGTCTTATTGCTGTAAAAGAAAACCTCGCTCGCACGTGCGCAGCGCAGCAGCCCATGCATCCCGAGTAATATTTACCAGTAGCCTAGCTGACCCAAACTAGGAGAAGTCCATCTCTTCCTCTCTTTTTTCCTGGAGGTGCTTCTCAACATGGGCCTGAATGATCGGCCGATTAGGTACCAAGCTAGCCGAGTGCTCATTTCCGGGCAGCACGAGAGTTATATCTCACTTAACGCAACAGTAGCTCTCGTCTTGCCTGATGCTCTTTCCTGGGGGTACAGTACTGAGCCGGTCCATTATTAGCGTTTTTTGGTCCGCGATCGCTTGCTCGGGGGGGTTCATTGTGTTCACTCGGTCGCATCTTCCGACTTTGATCTATATTTTCTTTTTTGTTCTCTTTAGTTTTTTTTCTGTTTCTTCACGGGTTTTCTTTATTTTTCCGTTTTGCTTTATTTTTTCACCATTTTTTTGTTTCTTTCACAGTTTTTATTGCTTTTTTATTTTCTTTTTCCCATTGTTTTTCTTTATTTCTTTCTCGATGTTCTATGTTTTTGTTTTTCTTTCTTCCTTCTTTATTTTTCTTTGTTTCTTTCTTTGTTTTCATTGGGTTCCTTCCTTTTTCATTGATTCCTTCACGGTTCTTACTGTTTGCATTCTTTTCATTTTTATTGGGTTGCTTTGTTTTTGTTTTTGTTTTTGTTTTTTTTGCTTTCATTTGGTTTCTTGATTTTGTTTGTTTAGTTGTCAATTTCCATCAGCTTACTTTTTGTTCAACCCATGTTTACTGTTTTTAGTACACATTCAGTATTTTTTGTACACATCAGATACATATTCTATATTAAAATTTTGGAATACATGATTTTGTTTTCAAATTTTTTATATTTTGATGTCTAATTTGTTCCATACATACTGTACATTTTTTAATATATCCAATACATTTGTTCAATACATGTTTAACATTTTAAAAATAAAATATTAACATTTTTAGAATACATAGTCACCATTTTTCAATACATGGTGAACATTTTTTGATGGAAATTAACATTTTTTCACATGTGATTTACATCTTTTGTATACATCGGGAACATTTTTTATACCTGTTTTTCAAGATAAGAGGAACTTCTTATAACTTTTTTGTATACATAGTCACCATTTTTCAAGGCAAGATGAACTTTTTTCAAGTACATGTTTTTTATGTCCACTTTTATTCAATGTATGTTGTACATTTTTTGTATGCACTAGGAACATTTCTTTTCAAATACATGGTCAACAGTTTTCACACACATTGTGTAATTTTAATATATTTTCCTTATACATGACAAACTTTTTTTCTATACAAATTTAACATTTTTCATATGCTTGTTTAACTTTCGCCAATACTTGATAATGTTTTTGTCCAATGCTGGATTTATATTTTTTAAATACATGATCAACTTTTTAATACAATATTTATATACAAGAGAAACATTTTCTATATCTATGTTTAATGTTTTTCAAACACTTAGTTCAGATTTTCAAATGTTTAATGTATGGTTTTCTTTGTAACATATATATTTAGAATATTTGGAAGTTTAAAACAGAACGCAAAATACATTAACAAAAAACATCGGAGGAAATTAAAAAAAAAAAACTAGCTGTGGGATGTGGCCTCGTACGGGCCTGGGCTGGCCAATCTCGCTCACGAGGCTTCACTCGCTATAAAAGGAAGACATAGGGGGTGGCCTCGGGGCAAAGCTTCACTCATGCGCGCCCAAGCGGGCCAAGCCCCAGCAACGCGAGTTTGCTCGCCTACCCCCTGATTGCCCCTTTTCAAAAGTTAACAGATTTTGATACAAAAGTTCATAGAAATTGAAAAGAAATCAGGCATTGAGAAAAGAGTTCATGAAAAACGTAAAAGTTGAAAATTAAGAAAAAAGCTGATGAAATTTGAAAAGGAAATTTTAAGAATTTGAAAACATTATTGGAACTAAATTTGAGAATTTGAATAAAAACTTGAATTGCAAAAAGTTTCACTCATTTGAGAAAAAAAGACAAAAAGAAAAAGAAATAAGAAAGAAGCACAAAAGGACATAAAAAACCAAACAAAACCGATCCAGGACTATAGGCTGGAAAGCTCCCAAAACTGGGAAACTGTCTCCTACTGTGATAGTATCCTTCTAATCTCGAGCTCAAATGCTCCCGCCATGAATAGTAAAATAGAAAAAAGGTTGAAAAATTCTGAATTTATGGTAAACCTTAAGAAATGTTTGAAGTGCATGCACATTTTTATCACGAAATCACGTTGGAGAATGTCGTGGAAAAAAATCCAGAGCTCCAAAATGCGTTTGAAAGTAACATTTTCAGAGTAGTGATTTTGTTTTTTTACCATGCCTTGCACCTGTGATGAATTTTTGCATGCACTTCAAACATTCTTTAAATTTGCCAAAAAAAAATCAGAATTTTTTAATTTTTATTTCTATTTTTTTCGAATGTACTGTTCATGCAAAGAACATTTGAGCTCGAGCTTAAAAACTCCACATCCCTCCCACTGCACCTTTAAATGGGTCTTCCAATTCAGAACGCCTTTCCGCACCAGTTAATGATATGCACATTAACAGGCGCCGAAGGCGCTGAATAGGATTCAACATTGGAAGAATTGCTCGATTCAAGTGCACAGTACATACGTTGGGTGCTAAATACGTCCATTGCTCGGTCGCTCATGGCTCACCCTCAATTGCATAAGTAAAGTGCGACTCGGTATTCTTTGCCATTCTTTTTTTGTTCATCTTACTGATAATGTTTTAAATACATATATTTTAAATAATAAATTTACTTGTAAATTTAAAAAATACAAATTTTAAACTGTAGAGCGCACTCTAAGAGAATGTCGATAGCTTTAAAACAAAATGTTAGTGACACTAAAAAATGTTCCTGTTTTTTTCAAAACTATTTACACTATGTCAAATAATGTTTGCATAATATAAAAAAATGTTTTCTACCATTTCCAAAAAGATGTGCATGATATTAAAAAATATCTTACATTTTAACAAAGTATTGTGATATTTAGAAAAAGGTTTATACCATGTAAAAAAAGTCCATGTAGGTTAAAAGAAGTTTATTGCCATTCATAAGATGTACGTCACATTTTAAAGAAACATTCGTGTGTTTCAAAAAAATGTGCATGATATTTTTGAAAAAAATATATACAATGTAACAAAAAACGTTTGTGTAGTTTAGAAGCCTGGTTATTGTTATTAGAAAAATGTTCAACGTGTATTTGGAATCTTTTGAACATTTAATGGGAAAAGGTGTTCAAGACATGTGCTTAAGAAAAATGTAAATCATGCATTTGAAAAATGTTCATACCATTCAAAAATGCTAATCATGTATTTGCAAAATGTTTAACATGTATAAAGTTGTTTTAGATTTATACGAAAAATTTACAACGTTTGTGAAAACAAAAAGATCCATAATGTTTTTTTTCTTTGGAGTGGGAAGAGATTAACGTTGGATATACCATTTGTTTTCTGGGTTGCAGGTTGCAACAAGACGTAACTTTTTTGGCATGCCCGTAAAAAGCACACCTTTCCCGTGTTTCGACATAATTTCTGGGTGGTCGTTGCTATCCAGTGCCAGTCCACTCGGCCAATCGTGCCATCAGGTCTACCAAACCCTACCTAGCAAGCAACAGCCCATGAAACACGCGAACTCAGATGGACACACAAAATCCAAACAGAAGGAGCCTTGCTCTCTCTACGGTGAACAGTCTCCGAAAGAGGAAAAACGAGGCCCCACGCGTGCTGAAAGAAGAAAGAGACATTGTTTTACAAACTTTTTGGGATTCGCTCCGCACACATGGAGCTCCCCGGCAAGCCAGCCGGAGAGATACGTTGAGGCTGATCTTCACGCGTTGAGCATCGCGTGCGTTCGCGGACCAAATGCGTATGACCTTTTTGTACAAGACCAGGGCTTTCTACACTGTGGATCCGGAGTGAGCTGCGAGAGCTTGACGATCAACACATGCTGCATGCATACGTACTTCCTCCCGTTCGTTTTACTCTGTGTATAAGATTTCTCTAAAGTCAAAGCTCATAATGCTTGACCAAATTTATAAAAAAGAAATATTAATATTCACAATACAAAATCAATATCACCAGATAAGTCATGCATTTAATTTTCATCTTATATGACTTTAATACTGTAGATGTTAATATTTTTCATATAAAAGTGGTCAATATTTTAAAAACCATGGATGTTTAAGTCGGCAGAACAGTGGTGCAAAAAAAAACATAGCCCTCGTCCCCACCCAGACCAAACCCTTTCCCTCATCACTCTCGACCGTTCCACTCCACTCACACTCCAGTCTTATCCACTCCCCACCTGGCCTCTCCCCTCTCCTCCACTCCACCATGGGTCCATTGTCGGCTCCAGTAGCAGCAACGGGTCCAACAGTGTTGGGGATATTCCCCACGACTAAGACCCGACATTATGTGCGACCCGGCCAGAAGCATGGTGGCTTCATGGATCACCTTACTTTCCGGGTCATGGCAAGAAGACAAGAAGGGCCCGAAGGCCCACAGTGAGACCGGCCAAATGCCGACTCATGGAGGAACCATGAAGGGCCGGCTCAAGGAGAAGGCACAAGAGGAATTGACTTAACTCAGAAGAAAAGACCCGAACTAGAATCCGACTTGTAGTAGAAAATAGACTAGTTGTAGTCTTACTAGGACTCATCTGTAAGCCGGACCCTTCAACTTATATAAGGGCGAGCAAGGCACCCCAAGAGGGATTGGTCAGGATAGACAAACAAGTCTTAGACAAGATCAAAGTAGAAGCTCTCGAAGTTAAAGGTAGCAAAATAGCACCCTTGTAATTGAGATCATCATTATCATCAATGGCAATCAAGCATGATGTAGGCTTTTACCTCCTCCATGAGGGGCGGAACCTGAATAAAACTCGCGTCTCTCGATTCCGGCCAACCCAGTTCAAGCGATCACCTAGCAGCGATGGCCTCACGACTTAGTTCTCTCACGAGGACATCTCTCGTGACAAAAACCACGACAAAACAACGTACCCGACCCAATCGGCTGGGATGCATCAACCATTGAGGATTCGACCGCTACGTCGTCTGGTGAGGAGTTGCATCGCCCTCCGCAACTTGTGGGTGGACCAAGGCAGCTCTTCGAGCTCCGCCATCCTTGGCGGCTAGCCAGAGTGAATGCGGCCACGAGTCGAGGCACTCTGCGCCGTTGTCGGTGGACCGATGTCGCTCGTGCAGCTCCGTGCCGTCCCCGATCTCACCACCTGCACAGTCTCCCGGGAGTTGTTGGTTGTTTGTGTGATGTCCTTCGAGTTCATGACGGCTCTCGGAGTCTGAGGTGCGGGCGGCTCGCTGCGCCACCAAGGCCAAATCTAGCCGGTGCAGCGCCGTTCCAATCGCCCGCCTCCTGGACTCCGACATGTCTTCTGCGAGGTTCTGTGCGGTTAGTTGACCGCCACGAAGATGGCCACTACTAGGAAAAAGCCTAGTAGTAGCGCGGGATGCCGGACTACTGATACGGCGCCACAACTAACTTTTAGCATTAGTGCGTTTTGACCCGCGCTACTGCTAACTTTACGTAGTAGTAGCATTCTTTATAAAACGCGCTGCCAGCGGCGCCTCTCTCTAGAGTGTGATGTTGATAAAAGCACGCTACTGCTACCTGCATACCCGCGCTACTACTAACTTTTCCTACCGCTGTATTTGTACAGCTTTTATACAGTAGTCTCATCATATGATTTTATGATCATGATGAGTTATTATATATATATATATATCAGTGGATTAGTAGTACTTTTGATCTACACCATGTTGCCTTCACTTGAATCTAATCCACATCTCTTCACCCACTGATATATATAATAACTCATCATGCTCATATAACAACTCAGCATCATCACCGTAATAATAACTCATCATCGTTATCATAATAACAAGTCATACCCATCATCATAGTCATCTAACAATGTCTACTCGTTATCATAACAACAAGTCATACTCATCATCATCATAGTCATAACCAACCCTAGTTAATTGTTCTTAGCACATGATCATGAGTATTAGCTAGGACCTGCTACCTCTCTCTAAGGCAGAATATCATAAAACAACAATAGCCCCTGACTCTCCATTATGGAGAATGGAGATTATCCTGTCTCCAATTCGTGGGCTTCACACAATGTTGCTTTCAAGTACCTCCCTACTATCATTCATAACTTGTTTCCAATCTTTGATTAAGAGGCCCTCATCTGTTCGAGAAAGCTTGTATGAACAGCGGTGACCCATAGGCAGACTTGGTCGTCAGCTAACAACATCAAGGTGGCCTTTCGCATACATCAGATCAGACACACAATCCTTGGGGATTGTCTGTTGAAGAGCATAATAGTAACATAGTTAGCAATGTAGTTTAGCTTTAGAAGAATGTATAGAAAAGATGCATTGGTGTTATAATAAAAAAAATCTTACCATGCCATTTTCATGGATGTTGGCATAGTTCAACACATGGACTAGTGGCACGTATTGAACATAATGTGGAGGAGTTTCATAATTCTTATTGAAAGTCTCAACATCAATAATGAAGGAGATAAGATGATCTTTCTCCTCGTAAGTTAGTTCAGAGCCATCAGTGTAGTAGGTTTTGTCTACTATTTTTCGAACATGTTTTGAAGCATGGAAATAAACTATCAATGGAAATATATAAGCTGTCAACTATTTTTATAGAAACAATATGAATTGCCTAATAAATATGTTTGAGAAATTCACATATAGGTAGAAGTGGAAGCATATCAAGAGGATCCAAATGTCGATATTAGCTTCGTCGATATTATCTTCACCGACATTATCTTCATCGACATTATCTTCATCGATGTCATCATCTTCGGGATCACCGAGATCGAAGGTGACATGCATACCCTCTTGAAAACCATACGCCTTGCATAGTGCTTCCCAATTCGAGCAACCAAAATTGAAGTAGCTTTCTGCATTATATAGCTTTACGGCAAAAGCATAACCATGATGGGTCCTGAGGTGAACTCTCTTTGTCTCCATATTCTCATGATCTTCGAAATTCATCTTCTCCAAGACATAGCGTCTTGCATGGCAGGGGTGCGCTAGTCGAATTGTAAAAGACGGAAATTACACATTGAAAAAGCAGAAGTCATGCTGAATTACGAAAAAAACTTGTCATCGTTGCGTAACGTCTCAACATTGAAGGTCTCGTTGAGCTTAATACTGAAGTGTCAACCGTCTTCCAGGTGAGGCCACCTCTCGCACAGACCTCGGTCGTCACCGCAATAGTCGCACTCAGGGATCCTATCGTCGTCGTCAGACATTTCCTATGTTCATAATTCAAAGATTAAACTTCTAAAATTCAATATATGTACTACAAAAATATTTATTATATCATTATTACTCATCACGGGTTGACTATCGGTCTGTCGAGTCTTTTCTTGAAAACTCTCATATCACGCGGTGTGTATATTCGACCGTCAGTGATGATCGCTCCTCCCTTCATCCCTGAGTGCATTACACCAAAATGTCTAGCACACGGGAACGAAGGAGAAGTGACCCCCACGACAATAGTCAGGATTCTTCCTCTTTGACATTTTTGATCGTCGGTGATGGAAGCTCCTATTTTCATTTGAAAGTGCATTACACCAAAATGTCTAGCACCTTCAAATGAAGAAGAAGTTTCCCTCACGACAATAGTCGGGATTCTTCTTCTCTCATATATATGGTGGAGACTCGCCCTCACTGATTTTTAACTGTCATGTTGAAAGTACATGTAGTCCCCATGTGTGGTTTTGGTAATTAATGACAATCCTTATGGACTAATGTTTGCATTGAGATATACATTTGAAGGTTAGTCCCATTGGAATATGATTGAAGAATAATGGAAGACAACTCCTTTGAAGCAACAATTACATTGAGATGATCAAAATGAAGTTCATTGGAGTATCTTAAGGAGTGGCTCAAAGATATGATCATAATGGACTCATGTGTGAGTCATGACTGATCAAGTATTCAAGCAAGCTATTCACGTGAAGAATTCAATATACCCTTCAAGACGTCAAGATTAAACATGGAGTAGAGATATAGGTTGACCAAGATGAAGCTCAAAGATCAAATCTAAATGGTCAACACACGAGCGAAAGTGATGCACCACATAGGATCTTGTGGTATGATAAGAAATTATCAATTGCACTCTGTGTACTAATCCATACTACATGTTTTCTATGTTTCTGAGGGTTAGGTGATTCTCATGGGCTCGCATCGAGAAAGAGATTTCAAGTGTGTATGAGAGGATGACATCAAGTATTGGTGATCATGGTTGACAAGGGCAAGTTCAAGATAACCATCCCAAAGGATTACATGCTTGAAGCTTGTGGATGATCACATGATGGACAAGTGAAGATGAATACAAAGCAAAGCTTCCCCACATTGTGTATGGGGGAGAGACTTGAAGACTTCACCAATGTCTTGCCTTCATCTTGAGCCAGGAAGAAACATAAACAAAAATCTCAAGTGAACGGCTCGTGTCAAAGGTATTAGTTCCTTTGACGTTAGTGTTGTGGAGTGATGACCACCAAAAAGAAAAATATACACTCAAGAATGGATTCTCGATAGCTATGTAGTGTAGCTATTTTATGATTCTTGAGTTATAGGGATCCCGCACTATTAAGAGGTGATCAAAGGGGTTTGTGATGGATTTGCTCAAGTCAACATCTTCTTTACACAATTCCACTCCTATCCTATATACCAAACAAAATCCAAAGCCAAATAGGTTTCCCAAATATATGATAACACCTTTGCATATTTGGCATCCTCAATTTTTGTTGATCTTGGTTGGTTCTCTATGTGAGGACCTGGGGTTTTTCTATAGCTTCAAAACGAGCCCAAGATCATCAAAATCGGAGTTCGTATGAAAAAGTTGTGCATGTTTTACTTTCGGTATGTTGGTTGTTTTCTGCGGGGACGGAAGTTCCGGGGGCCGGAACTTCCGGGCAAGTTCCGGGGAGAGTTCCGGGTTAACCAGAGAGTTTGCACATATGTGTTCAATAGGGGGCCCGGAAGTTCCGGGCTTGCCCAGAAGTTCCGAGCTGCGTTTTTCTGTGTGTAACGGGCAGATTTGGTGGGGCACTATATAAGGCATCCTTCTTCCCCATCGAGCTGTAGCTTTTGCATCTGAGATTTCCCCATTCTTTTGAGCTCTATCCTCATCCCCCAAGCCTCAAAACTCCAATCCATTTGGGGGGAAACTATCCCATGGATCTAGGGTTCATTGGTTGACCTCCTCCATTGTTCCTCTCCTCTCCCATCCCTCCATAGCATTAGTTGCTTTTGGTGGGATTTGAGAGAGAGGGATTTGAGCCTTCTCGTGCTACACCCCAAAGAGATTTGTGAGAGTTCTTGAGAGAGATTTCATCCAAGCATACAACCACTTCTCCTCTCTCTTTTGACCAAAGCAATTTGTGATTTGAGCAAGTCTTGAGCATTTCCCCCTTGATCTTGTTACTCTTGGAGGTTGGAGACTCCTAGGCGGTAGGAGTGCTCCGGTGAGGAATCAACTTGTGATTTGTCCCCCGGAAAGTTTGTGAAGGTTTGGAGGCCTCCTCAAGGTCTACCACTAGTGATTGGGAATCGCCTTCGTGGTGATATCTCAAGGAGAATAGGGTGAGCCTTCGTGGTGTTGGTGTGCCTTCGTGGTAACATCCACCTCTCTAACGGTGACTAGCTTCCCTCCAAGGAAGTGAACATCGGGATACATCCTCGTCTCCGTGACTTTGGTTATCCCTAACCCTAACTCCTTACTTGTGGTTTACTTTGGTCATTTGACCGTGCATTCACTATATCTTGTTGTCCTCATTATATTGTGGTGGTTCATTATATTGTGTCGGCCATTTCCTTGTAGAGATTATTTAGGCCTACACTTCATATTCCACAATTCATACTTGCTACTATTGATATACTTTGTGATTAGTGTGAATTGATAACTTGTGTCATACACTTCCATATATTGCGATATTTCTCAAGTAAGTTTGTGTAACTTACTTGGGTTTGCTTGTATCATTCAGTCCCATATACTGTGATACAATTTGTGTAAGCTTGTATTGCTTACTTGTGGTTGTGTGTATTATTCATTTCTATATCTCGTGATATACATTGAGTAAGTTTGTGTGACTTACTTGTGCTTACTCATATCCTCGTTGTTCCCATCTTGTTTATGCTAAGTTGTTGGTGCACTTAGCGAGCCTAGTATATTTAGGATTTGTGATTGAAAAGTATCCGCTTAGTTTATTTCCGCATTAGGATATAGCCAAATCCGTAAAAGATTTTAAAACGCCTATTCACCCCCCCTCTAGGCGACATCGTGGTCCTTTCACATGTATGGAGTCCTGACAGACTTAAAGTCAACCTGAAATGTCGTTTAATTATCTTTCTAGAAAATCTGGCCCACTCGATATGTCCTACATATTCTAGCACAAGTCATGCCAAAATTCACGGAAAAATCCGGCATGGCCTTTGCTAAAAAGGACATATCGAGCGCCTAAAATTTGCCGGAATGGAAATTAATCGACACTCCGGCAAAACATAGGCCACTATGAGGTGTTCCCTGCAAACATAGGCCACTTAGGCAAGCACTAGTAGTACACAACACTACGTACCACATGTCTAAATCTTCATCATATTTTAAAGACCTACAATGAAAATTTTCTATTCCATGGAAATCGTCACAGCTACTCATCTACTACTCTACTACATCTATCAAAACATCTACATCATCATCGACATGGGGCTTTGGCTGCTCTCACCTCGAGGTCAGAGGGGGTCGTGACGGGGACGACGACGGGGATGATGCAGGGCTCCTTCATTTCTACAAAAACAAAATAAAAACAAAAACATTATTATCCCCATTTTAGGGCTTAGTGAGACCCTATAAGCTATCAAGTAAATATCCAATTTGATTCCAAATAAAAATTTCAAATGTCTGCAATTTGTTTCCTAAACCCTAGAAAAATGCCCTGGTTTTTCTACCTACTGTCTACTTCTTGAACCATAGAAAAATGCCCTAATTTTACATAAATTAGAGTTTGATTGCTGAAATATATTTGAAAACATACTATGAACCCTAGAAAAAGCCCTGATTTCAGAATATAACAAGTAGAGGTCACTTTTTACCAACTAAATGTAGTAAAATACAAACTATAATATAGAAACCATTACTTAAAAAAATTCTATTCTTTTCTATTCAAATAACCTAAATTAGTACTAAAATTTTAAAGGTATTTGGTTGTTTTTCCCCTACATTACTAAAAAGAATTCTATTCTATTCAAATAATCTACATTATTGAAAATTTTCTATTCTATTCAAATAATCTACAATGCTAAATATCTTATAACCCCTACATTTACTAACATTTTACATTATACATTCTATTGTATTTGAAAAACATTAAAAAAACCTACATTCTACAAGAACAGAGGGAGGAGGGATGGAAGTAGGAGGGAGGAGGGAGGGAGGAGAGAGAGAGGAGGAGGAGGAGGGAGGATGGTGCCCGGAGGGGTAGGGAGGGAGGAAGGAGAGAGAGGAAGAGGGCGGCCGGACAAGGAGGGAGGAGGGAGGAGAAAGGAGAGAGCAAGAGGAGGAAGGAGGGAGGAGGGAGGCGGCTTACCGACGAGGAATGAGGAGGAAGGACGGTGGCGGCACTGCAGCAGCGATGGCAGGAGGAGGAAGAGGCACAGAGGGAGTGAGTGAGGGGAGTGGGAAACTGGACGGGTGCGGGATCAATAAGGTTGAACTAGCAGCAACGCAGGTCCAGGAAGGACGCTACTGCTAAGTGCCATAGCAGTAGCGCGTCTCCTAAACCAGCACTGCTACTATACTTAGCCTGGTGGCCAGTGTGGGTACCACTTAGTAGCAGCGCCGTTTGCCACAAGCGTGCTACAGCTACTTGCTTACCTGTAGCGCGTCTATGAGTAGCGCTACTATTAAGTAGCAGTAGCACCTTCCTTTCACCCGCGCTACCGTTAAGCTTCTACCTATAAGGTTTTCCCTAGTAGTGGGATGTTATTTGCCGCCACAACAAGAATGTGAAGGTGTTGCGGGACGGCACCGAGACGTCTGAGCGGGACATGACTGAGAAAGTGACGGCTCCCGCCACAAGAATGTGAAGGTATTGTAGGACGACATCGAGGCATCTGAGGGTCCGAGCGGGACACGGTAAAGAAAGTGACGGCCGCTGCCAAAGCATGGCGCCACAATGCGGAATAGGCCCTCGCTGCCAGATGCCTCATGATACGTCTCCAACACATATATAATTTTTGATTGTTCCATGCTATTATATTATCTGTTTTGGATGTTTTATATGTATTAATATGCTATTTTATATTATTGTTGGGACTAACTTATTAACCTAGAGCCCAGTGCCAGTTTCTGTTTTTCCTTGTTTTTGAGTTTTACAGAAAAGAAATATCATACGGAGTCCAAACGGAATGAAACTTTTGCGATGATTTTTACTGGACCAGAAGACAAACGTAGGACTTGGAGATGAAGTCAAAGGAGTCCCGAGGAGGTCACAAGCCTCCGGAGCGCGCCCCCTGACTTGTGGCCCTCTCAGATGTCCTCTAACCCTAATTCTTGGCCTATAAATTCCCAAATATTCCCAAATGACCAGAAGCGTCCACCAAAATACTTCGCCGCCGCAGGTCTCTGACCTCGTGAGATCCCATCTGGAGGCCTTTTTCGATACTCTGCCGGAGGGGGATTCGATCATAGAGGTCTTCTACATCAACACTATTGCCCTTTTGATGAAGCGTGAGTAGTTTACCACAGACCTATGGGTCCATAGCTAGTAGCTAGATGACTTCTTCTTTCTCTTTGATTCTCAATACAATGTTCTCCTCGATGTTCTTGGAGATCTATCCAATGAAATCTTCTTTTGCGGTGTGTTTGTCGAGATCCGATGAATTATGGATTTATGATCAGTTTATCTATGAATATTATTTGAATCTTCTCTAAATTCTTATATGCATGATTTGATATCTTTATATTTATCTTTGAATTATCGGTTTGGTTTGGCCAACTAGATTGGTAGTTTTTGCAATGGGAGAGGTGGTTAGTTTTGGGATCATTCTTGCGGTGTCCTCACCCAGTGACATAGTAGGGGTAGCGAGGCACGTATTGTATTGTTGCCATCAAGGGTAAAAAGATGGGGGTTTCATCATATTTCTTGAGTTTATCCCTCTTTCATGTCATCTTACTTAAAGCGTTACTCTGTTCTCTCGAACTTAATACTCTAGATGCAGGCAGGAGTTGGTCAATGTGTGGAGTAATAGTAGTAGATACAGACAGGAGTCGGTCTACTTGACACGGATGTGATGCCTATATTCATAATCATTGCCTTGGATATCGTCATAACTTTGCGCTTTTATATCACTTGCTCGACAGTGAAGTAACTGTGAAGGGATTGACAACCCCTTTATCGCGTTGGGTGCAAGTTGTTTGATTGTTTGTGCAGGTATTGGTGATTTGTGCGTTGTCTCATACTGGATTGATACCTTGGTTCTCTAACTGAAGGAAATACTTATCTCTACTTTGCTGCATCACCATTTCCTCTTCAAGGAAAAAAACAACGCAGGCTCAAGAAGTAGCACCTCACGGGCTCCCCTGCTCCTCGTCCTCCTCCTCTGACACCAGCTCCTCCGACTCAGTCGCCCCTCGGACAACAACCCCATACGTTGTCTTCGCCATGTACTAGCGCCACCCCGGAGATGACAGAGGAAGGGCAAAGCCAAGCGGTGAATCCTCTCCTTTCCATGTTAAATTTGTAGTATAGTTTAGTAGGATCTGATGATGTACTTTGTGATGAACTGCTTTCCCTTTTGGTTGTCCTGTGCAATATGTTGAACTTTATCTGTATGTTTTGTATGGATTTGGTTATACATGATTTCTTTGTATAAATTTGTGAGTAGAAAATGAGAGGGACAGCCGCGGACAGGACATATGAGGGGTGAGCTGATGTTGTTGGCGAATGCATCTGTGGACATACAGAGGATCAATTTACACAAATGTTGTTGCAGATGCTCTTAGGACATCTTCAACACGGACCCTTAAACCTCCCTCGTATGTCTGGACCGTGCGGTGCGGACGTGTGATGCCATCCAACGCGGATCTGTATCGGTACGCCAGGGCGGTCCGGACATACTTTTCCTGTAAACCGGAGACATAGT
>NC_057810.1:43396806-43409720 GCF_018294505.1 Triticum aestivum
GCCATGCCCGCTTCTAACCACCCTGGCCCACCCAAAACTCCCACCCGCGCCCGAGCGTGTTCTCGCCCGACGTTAGCTGCCCACATTCATGCCGCTGGAGAGCGGCCACTTCACATTGACGCCGGCGCGGGATGGACGCGACCTCTCACTGTCGGCATTGAAGTGGCACGATGGCCGAGAGGGCACCACCCGCTGCATGCCAGGCTGAATACGCCTCCTTGCCGCATTCAAACGGCCGTAGAATACACACCTTCCTCCACTAAAGCCGCGCGTGTGTCGAGAACCTACTCCGTCTACACGTCCGTTCGCGTGCCACGCATCATTAAAATCAACGTCGGTTGACCCCGGTCGTCCGCCCGCTATTTAAACAATGCCAGATGCTGGGCAAAAATCGCACCACACCCCGCTCCCATCTCCTCCTTGCACCATTTTCTCCACAATCTCCATGGCATCCGGCGAGCAGGATGAGGACTTCTCCGGCATAAAATGCCCACCAAATACGAGCCAGGCAACTCACTTTCCTCGGAGGCCCGCTCGCGATGGCAGAAGCTTCAAGCCGGCGCGTTGTTCAGCAACTCGCTGCTCCAAGCCAGCTTGCGAGGAGCAGTGTGTTGCTCCAGGCCGGCACATGGGGGAGCACGGCGGCATGGGCATTGTGGCTGCCACGTCGTACCGCTCCTCCTGTGTCTGCGACTGCGCCATCCACCGTCAACGAACGCGTCATTGCGCCCTGCCGGCAGAGAAAGAAACTGGTTTCACAAAGATCGATGAAACGGGGCCAGCACGTCCGGGTCAGTCACCATCATTGAGAAGTAGAACATGGGAGACTGCGCCACTTAAGTCCCATGAAGGCCACCACTGTCCCCTTCCCCTCTGACTGAAAGACATCCGGGCGGTTCCACTCAAATGAGCGGCGCTGCCGAAGCTGGGGAAGCGAGCCACCCTTTGCGCTGAAGCTTGTACCGCCAGGGCTCATGGCAGTCCGATGGGCAGGCTGCCAGACATGAGGAAGACAATGGAGATCCGCAGTTTTCGCCATAGACTAGTCAAGGGTGTCCGTGTCATGAAAATTGATATCCGCCGGTGCCGGACATAGACTAGTTTTACATTATTTTTGTGTAGTTTTAGTTCAAAAAATGTTTAAATATAATGAATTTTGTTCGGTTTATATGAAATCCCTCGTATTTGCATGAATTTCGTTCGGTTTATGTGAAATCCCCGTATTTGCATGAATTTCGTCCGGTTAGTTCAAAATATGATTAAAATGTATGGAGGAAGCGTTGGATGGAGGCCTCCGACAACAATATCCGTGGACAGATACCGAAGCAAATTTATAGGTCAGCGTTGGAGCTGCCCTTATACCCAAAGCTAGCATACGCCTTGCCGTTCAAGTCTCCGCTGGTTTCTCGTTCGAAGCACGCGGACGAGTATATGCACGCATACGTCGTTCCACCCGTCTGGATCCATCGAGCGTGCGCGGACGTCGTCGTCGTCGTGGTCCGCACTCCGGCGTCGCTCTCGACGACGGCGACGTGTGCGTGTGCGAGTGGTGGTGGTGCATCGATCTATATAGTCTTTGCGGCGGTGCCGCCCCACCAGATCGGCGGCTTGGCATTCGTGAGCCGCTGCGTCACGGCCCGCCGCCCGGCCGTCTCTTTCCCGTCAAGGAATAAAGATCAGGTCCGCATCCGCGCGCGGCTAAAAGCGTTCAACCTTCAACGGGCAGGCCAAGGGACGGTCATGCATATGCATGCACCAGCCGGCCACAGGCTATGGCCACCGGTCGTCTACTACTACCACCTACTTAGTGGTAGTGTAGGAGTCATTTTTACTACGAAATTCAGTATGCTCGTTGTTAGCCATGCGTCAATCTGCTACCAGTCACCCCGCAAAAAAGAAAAGAAAAATCTGCTACCACTAGTCCACTAGTCTATTACTAGCTAGATAGTAGTAGGAGCTAAGCATATGCTCCACCAAGTCTTATTCTTCTACAACAAGATTTACAATTATTAAGCCCTAGATATGGAGAACACCGAGTTTTCGATGGCATCGCATGATCTATAATTACTTATGACGCAGTCGCAAGTCTGCGAAATCTCAGAAAAATAATATCATTTGAATTATGAGTTTGCGAAATCTCGACCTCATAAGATTGACGTGGAGCAGGAGTCAGATGATATACTCACGACTGATACATTCGCCAGACAATGTAATGCCCTAGATTCTAGACACAATGTTGTGCAATATAGTACTCCCTCCATTTTTATTTGCTATGCATGTTAGCTTTGACTAAAGTCAAACTTTATAAAGTTTGACCAAATTTATAGGAAACAATGTAAATATTTACAATAACAAATCCATATGATGTCAAAATGTATTCAATGATGAATCTAATAGTATTGATTTGGTATTGTATATGTTAATTTATTTTCTATAATCTTGCAAGAACAAATCTTTTCTATAAATTTGATCAGAGTGGACGAAGTTCCATTGTACCAAGAATATCTCGCTATCAGACGGAAATATGTTGCAAATCAAAAAAATCAGAAAAATGTTGCGGGGTAAATTTGTTACCTATAAGCAGGTCAGAAAAACCCTTAAAAAAAGCAGCTCAGAAAATGATATTTGGTGGTACCATGCATGTTGCATAAATTAATGGGCCATAGTGGACGTGCTTAACTACCTACTACTCTCTAGAGGTTTTGACTGAGCAAGTTAGTGCACATCACTTTATTGTGTCGCCCGTACGTGATGATAACAAAATCCTTGTGTTGCTGCTAAAAGGCCCCATAGTGCGCACTAGAGAGATAAAATTTGCTGACCAAGAAAAGTGCAGGGAAAAGATGACAGAAAGTAGGATCGTAGTGGGGCTTGGGAATGTGCTGATGGCTACTTGATGTGATGGATCGACCATGACAGGAGCTTTTGTTGTCTTGCACTAGATTCTATCTCCTGCTTACGTCGTGCAAACGAGAAAAAGGGCTCATGCTTGCTCAAACACTCTAGCTGGCCCTGTGATATTGTACTGCGTGGATGCATTTCACCTTGCAAATTTACAGTTACCATTATTAAGAAAATAGCATTCATGGTAAATCTAATAATGTTAGTTTGCATAAGGAAATTATAAGTTCACAAAAAAAAATATAAGTTAACTTCCACAACATGAGGCAAAGTTGGGAAGAATGATTGCACATACTCCCTCCTGTCCAAATTATAGTGCATAAAAAGTATGTAGTCGTTGCTAGGTGGTCTATGGATATGGATGTAATTTTTGTTATTTCTGGTGTTCGTTGTATACTGTCATGATTGAATATGAATAGATCGGAAGTTTTCTCGCAAAAAAAGTCAAACTTTGTAAACTTATACTAAGTTTATGGGAAAAGATATAAACATTTATAATATCAAATATATATACCTTACGAAAATATATTTCATGATGAATTTAAGGTGTTGATTTGGCATTGTAAATGTTAATATTTTCTCTAGTATAATTTTATAGCACCAATATTTGGCAATGAGTGAGTTTTGCTTCTATTATAGAAACACCAGCCAAATAAAGTATGAATAGGATGATATATCGTAGAAATATTTATTTTTGATGCTATAATGGTATGGCAATTATAAGAACTGAATGGATTTGTCAAAAAATAAAAATAAAAACTGATGCACAAACCAAAGGCCGTAGCACATTATGAATGGACTCGTTCATTGGGTTTATATACTTACAATACAATCAAATGAAACTACTTACTATGTTGTGAAAATAAACATAATTTTGTGCAAACAAAATTCTTACTTTTGCTTGTGTGATGCAAAAATCATGTTACGAAAAAATACCGTAATGTTGAAATTACGTAACCTGATTTTGTTGTTGTTGAGGTTTATTCATATAGAGTTAAGTTGACACATGAACAAACCATATCCGTGAAAAAGGGCTAATTTTTCCAACTAAAGGAACTAAATATAAATCTTGATTTGATGATAATTATAATTGTCTTAAGATGACTGAAAAGTCAGGTACTTTCAAAAGATTAACCAGACTGTGGTTTGTACTCATGTTGAGATAATAAGAAATGTTGCAATTCAATACGTAGTTTCCAAGCCCTACATATAAAGTCCATGTCAAACAACACGCATAACACAACAAAGCTGCACGTTTGGGGCATGCAGAGCAATTACTGATTAATTAAATACATAACGATATGGTGCAATGGATGTTTTCATGTGTTGGTTGTATTACTTGCTAGTGCTAGTGGAAGGGGCAAGGGTTGTTTTCGACCTGTCCCCCATACTTATCGCCACTACACCCACACAACTTTTTGGGATGGTGTTTCATGTTTCAGCTGCAAAGTTGGCAACACGCAAATGATTCTTAGCACCACTACATTCTCTAAAAGCTAGCACAAACACAACATGGATTAGGCCTACCCCCAAGATCTTGGGCCCCACATCCATGTTAATGTTTCATGGCCTCATACTTACATGCATATATGGTAGATTGTTGTTGTTGCCACCTTCAGTTCCCAATAAATTGTTCTGTAGGATTTTGTGAAAGTTTGGTGTTAAAAGTCGATAGTCGATTTTTGATGATGATACCAAGCTATCAAGCTGAGTTTCTATGATTGTTTGGCAATATTACCAATATACATGTGCTTTCCCAATTGATATTAAATTCAGACTCTGATAAAATTAACTAAAACGTGTGAGAGGTATCCCTAGCACCACTAATTCCCCATTATCTCCAGTGTGCAATTGGTCTATATATCGATGAGATGAGGGGAGCTGTGAGAGAAATGATGGATGTGTATCTCTTGCGCAGTTGCGTTGTCGCCAGGTGGAAGGAGTCCACCCACCATCACAAGAACGAGACGTCGTAGGCGATGAGAGGAGCCGTAAGCCCGCACTGGGAGAAGACATCATGCCAAACTTGTCGCGAGAAGGGGCAGCCGCAGAGCATGGTGTTGCATGCACTCAAGTTCTTAGTCACAAAGAATGCATGGGACCTCATGCTCATGTGGCAAGCCGCCCCTAGGCAAACCGATAGGCAATCCAACACTGATCTTCTGGTCACATCAATGTCTTTAATTCCTTCTTCCTTAGTTTTTTTTTTCAAAATTACTCATTATGTTTCATAATAATTGAAGTTGTAGGTTTGTCCTAAGTCAAACTTGCTCAATTGACCAACTCTATGAAAAAATGTGATAACATTTGCAACATCAAATACACATAGTATGATAATATGTTTCATAAAGAATCTCAAGATACTATTTGGTGTTCTAGATGTTAATATATTCTTCTAGTGACTTCGTCAAACTTGAACAAGTATGACTTGAGACGAATTCAGTACTTCAATTATTTTAAAACGGAGGTACTAGAGGTCCCAGCGAAACAACGCGCTCCCTCTGTATCAAAATGTTAGACGTTTCAGAGGAAGTAGTACTTAATTTATGTTTTTCTTTAGTGAGGAAAAAAATATACGTACAACAGATAATGTTGTCTTTCCTCCTCCTCAAGGAAAGCCTTCGCTCACAAAAAAAATTGATAATGCAAATTCATTCACCTAATTAACCAGTAGAGGTCCCAACGAAACAGCACTCGCTCGTGTAATGACTATAGCGTGCTGTCCCAAGGAGGCAACTTCACTTCACTTAGGCTTTGTTTGGTTAGTCCCATCCCCAGATGGATTGGGGGGGATTTGCAGGGATTTTGGCATGTAGAGGATTAATTCCCCCTCAATCCCCTTCAATTCCACCTCAACCGAACAAGCCCTTAGGTAGGCCAAGATCCAAGGTCGCTTTCAAAAAGGAAAAGAAAAAGATAATTTGAGTCACAAAAAAGAAAGTAAATAGGGCAATGGCAGTAGTGAAATAAGCCCTTAAATATTTGGACATTTCCCTACCCTCAGTTCTTTAAATAGACCACTCCACTGGTCGGTCCATCCAACTCCCCACTCACACAGACACATTGGCACAACGAGCACTCGCGATTGCGAATCGTGATCTTTCCACTGCGCGTGCTTGCTCATCAGTCATCACCAATCTGCCCGCAGTTCAGCTCACCGCCGGCCAGGCCATGGGGAACTGCCTGGTGATCCAGGACAGAAGGGAGATCAAGGTGATGAGCGTCGTGGACGGCGAGATCCTCAAGCCGCTCCCGGCGCCACCCCTCTCCAAGGGCGCCCTCGCACGCGTCTCCGGCTCCTCCGACGCCGACGACGCGCTCCGGCCGCAGAAGCAAGGCCTCGACGCCCGGGCGGGCGGCATGGCGCAGCTGCACCGCCTGTTCGCCTCCGACGCCAAGGCGCCTACCGCCGCGGCGGCTGACCCGGAGGGCGCCGTCGTGAGGGTGAAGCTGGTCATCAGCAAGCAGGAGCTGAGGAGGATGCTGGGCAAGGACGACGATGCCGTCTCCATGGATGACATGGTGGCCCTCTTGCGAAGAGGGTCGGAGGATCAAAAGCAGGAGGACGTTGGTTGCTACAGAGGGTGGCGGCCTGCCTTGCATAGCATACCTGAAGGCAGCGGTGATCTATATTCTATGTTAGCATAAGAAATTAGCTGGAAGAAAATACATATATGGATACTAAGCATAAGAAAATATGCATGTGTATATGTATATGTATATGTATTTGTATTCACATAGTAGAAAATAGAGATCATAGTTGGGTAGATCTGCTGCTAGTAGTTTTGAGATGGGGGTTATCTTCAGGTTGTCTTGTTATAGGTGGGTGCTGGGTGCATACATCCATGTAAGACAAGGTAAAGATAGTCCTGGAAACCAAACGAGACAATACAAACTTGATTATTGATGGCATATACTTGTTGTTACTAAGCTTACTTTTCTTTTTCATTATTTCACAAGCACTCAACTACACCACAGTACCACACCAGGTATTAATTGGACCAAATGACTCCGCTGCTCAAGGTACTGTACTATGATTTCGGCTCTGGAATTCCTTCTTATTTCCCAGTAGGACACACTCCTAGCCTGGCTTCAAAGATGAATAGCGACTCTGCAAGACATCTCTGCCTGCCATAATTAAGCAAGCAGAAGATTCAGTCAATGAGTTCTGGACCTACTTGAAGGAAATCGTAAATTCGCAATCACCGAATTCTAAGATTTTCGAGCAATATGCATTGCCAGACTTAAGTCCATAAAGGCTCTTGTGTGATCTCCTTAGAGCTTCCACAACATTATTTTTTACAGGGAAGTAGCCTTGCCAGTGTCCCCTCACCTGTGCCGCCAACCAACCACAACCGGTCATCAGGCAGAGAATAGTGGCAGTCGCCAAGTAGCCCTGCTGTCAATTTGAGATGGAAAAAAGTTCTTCAGTATTTATATTCTCATGTCAAAAAAAATAATTCCCTCGGTGAACTACTATTAGCACTGCCATGCTGCCACTTTTTTTGGTTGGATTTAGTAAAATAATTTGTTTCTGTTGGCCACCTCTTTTGTTGTCTTCACCGGTTTTGGTGGATCCACTACGCGCTCGTTGAAATGGACACACAAGCCAACAAGAACAGAGGAAAAAACAGGACACACGCCGGCTCCTCTCTTTTCCTGTCCAGTATACTCGCTGCTTGAACTGATGGCTGCAACAGACGCAGTCCACCATCAACACACCCCACTGTGCAAAACACATTTGCACACTCAACTGTTTATACTACTACAAGCTAGGTTTACTCTTATCAGTTTTGGCTCTGTAAACAAACATGCTGGTCCTCGATATTCAGAAAGAGTGAAATAAAAGCACTTCAGAGAGTCAATACAACGCCGCACCCGTGGAATAAAGAGTCGAAAAGGCAACTCATCAGGATGTAAGCAAAATTTAATTAGACAGGAAACAAATAGGGTGTAAATGGAGCAGAACCGGTTAGAAATGACACAAGAAGTAGGCATGGAATATGTCCAGCCGATCGAGATAGATGTACCTGAACCCAAGACCCCTGGGATGCACCTCTCGAGCTCGAGCAAGCAGAAGAGATTCTGAATGCCTGGATTTCTTAGACATCTGGAGTCTGAATGTCTGGATTTTTTAGACATCTGGAGTGTGGCACCTTTTGACTCTTGATTCTTCCACGGCCGGGAGCAGGTAGAGTGCAACAGTGAATAAATTCCCTAGGTAACTGCTCTAATGCCATAAACTTAGCTTCTTATTATCTACTCCATCCGTCCCATAATATAAGACGTTTTTGCAGTTCCATATGAACTGCAAAATCGTCCTATATTATGGGACAGAGGTAGTATTATATTAGCAAAAACTGATCAATTCTCTTCAATGCCAGCATATGAATGTTCATAGAGTGGCACGTGCCACACATTTCTCAGCTGCAAGATTAAAGAATCAAGGTGTGAACCAGTTACTCTCTTCAAAATTGGTCTGTCCTTTGTATACTATAGTGTAGCATTCAAGAATAAATGTGTGTGGTGTACCTCTAGTACTGAGTTTGTTCACTAAATTTTACCTGGTAATCTGAATCACAACATTACAAAACGGATATGCAGCATATATATAAGCTCATACACTGGTACCTGGCAATCCTTTTTGTCGGAGAAGCCCGATGAAGCAGGCGGTGTCGAACGTTGATCTAGCAGTGCCCATTGCTTGAAGGACATGTTTGGTGCGGTCCCGACCATCCGCGCCCACCAAATAAGGGCAACTCCAAAACGGGTCACCAAATCGCCCACAAATGTTTATCATGAACAGGTGTATTTTAGTGGAACTAGTCACAGATATGTGTATACTCACGGTGACGCCATCGACCGAGGTTCGTATATAGGATGTGGTGTGTATAAGTGTTTAACTTGTTGCGAAGGTGTGGCGAGTGTGGTGCCTATTGTCTCTGCAGTATAGTGGCATGGCTACACTTGGCTGCAAAAACACGTTATATTACAGAGATTTGTATATGTGATGTTTTCCTTTTTCATATTGTGCTAGCTAGAACCAGTACTGGTGGTTCTAGGTTGCTCTGGAATTAAAGGAACTAGTCGTCAACCCGTGCATTCGCACGGGTTGCTATATTGAGACTGTTAACATTTTATACGGTTAGAAACAAACATTATTTTTTCGTAAGGAAGGCATGACATGTTACATTATAGGGGCAAACATTAAAGCATGCAATTAGTAAACTTTTCATAGGTTTTTAGTTCACTATGGTTTTATTGTTACATTATCCTTTTATTAAAGGGGCAAACATGAATTTTGTAAGGGAGGCATGACATGTTTTTTCATGTACCCATTCTAAAAGATAGTGTCCAATTTGGTAAATCGGTTTCCAAAATTATTCCACAATGGGATATATTGCATGTAGCACTTATATCTAGTGTATGCCTTGAAATGTGGTTCAAATCTAGGATATAGCGAATTTTACTTTGTGCATTTAAAAAACTCTACTATTTTTTATCATGGTAGTACATTTTATAGATTTGTTTTTTCTAGGCTTAACATTAAGTCATGTATCCTTACTCATCTTCCCGCTATATTTAGTTTTTTCCATGCATCCGTCTGGGTAAGCTATTTTTGCACACTTATTGTTGTGCTGGATATGGCGAATCCTACAACGCCTTCCAAAGCTCTTGCATAGGATGGGGACAATGGTTTTTCATCAGCGTGGCATGCACGTGCTAGTTAATTGGTTCAATTTTGTAATGTCTTGAAGTTATTAAATTAATGGATAAATTTTAATTTTGGGTTACGTTACATTTCAGCTTAATATATATATTGGATATGGAAAAAATAGCTCTTGTTATGATTTACATCTTTGCTTTGTACTATGTCACCATGTCACTGCGAAAACTCCTTAGCTTTCGTTAGACCGAAGCGTTTCATTGTCGTGAATTTGTTTTTGCTGCGAGAGATCATGTACATCCTATTATTCGAATTTTAGAAATATTCGTTTTTTATTGTACATATTTTTGCAGGCAATGTAAATGGGTGTCGAATTAACTTTAGTTTTTACACATAGCTTTTAATATTTAAAAGTAAATTTAAGTTGATAATAATTTTATTTTATTACCATGTCATAACTAAGATCTGCTCATTTTTATTAGTAACCAAAGGGTATTGTTCATTGAGGAGAGTCAAGTTATGTTTTTCTTCATCTTATTGAAAAGTTGCATTTTTGTAGTTTCAAACTCATCATTTGAGGTTGGCAAGACGCACCTTATACATCTATTTAAAAATGGAGCAGTACCTTATCCATTTACTATGCATCACCTACCTTTGGATTTCATGGGTATGAACAGGCAAATGGACTCCAAACCCCATGCCTTCTCTATGATATTTTTTGAATAGGTAAAGAACACTTTTTGCATTATCGCCCAATATGTTTCATTTTGGAGTTACCTCCACACTGGGACTTGACATCGTTTGGCCCTCTTATATTGTTGGGTTTGCATCCAGACATCATGGCAGAGGAATTGGTGGAAGGTATTGTGGAGAGATAATGGTAGAGGCAGCGGGCAATGTGTGTGGTACTCTGCGGCATGCACAGTACCGCTAGCAAACAGTTTTCTCTCTCCCTCGCAAATTGTTTTGTTTGGTATGGTGATGCCTAGCTAGTGTGTTGTAGTGGTAGTTATTACCTAGCTATGTGTCATCCTGTCACGAAACAATTATAATACAGCACGATGATGCCTCATATTTATTAGGACTTTTACATATCATAGTAGCCTATTTATCCATGCTAATAAGTTTGTACTTGTTTAGGTTAGTGGCATACCATAGCCTAATTACTGTAACGTTTACTTTGAAGGAATCCTTATTATGGCTAACTGTAGTGAGAATATCACTATCGGTAATGTTTTAGACTTTACATTGCAGAAGAAAACGGAAATAGAAGTTTAATATTATTGAAGGGGCACAAATATCTTAATGGCCTTTAAAGAAGCACAAAAAATCAAATATATTCCAAAGTGCAAATTGGAAAGAAAGGTGTGCTGAACTTTGATCAGCTCAAAATTGCCATGTAATACGTTAGCATAATGAACTACACTTTCTAACAATGTGATTCATAAAGCTATATAGCATATCTCTAGAAAAGAATTGGGCTAGAAGGAACACTCGCTAACCTGCATGGTGATGGCAACTGACCAGAGAGAGCCTTTGTACCCAGCGGGAAAAGCTTGACCAGCAATGATGACGACAGTCAATGGAAAGCTCTTTGATACTGAATGTTGTTTTTCTAGATAACAGGTTTAAGCTTTAATCTTGGACCATAGGCATAGTGATGCTCCAGTCCGATCACCATGAGGTCCAAATGTTGTACATGAGAAGGTTCAGAATTGAATCACTGGAGAAGTAATAACCCAATTTGCAACAAAGAAATACCTAATTAGGATCGATTCGAGTACAACATGATCAACTAACAAAGTGTAAACCTGTAAGAAAACAAATTCCTTACAAAATAGTGTGAGAAAACAAACCTGTTATGAGAAGGGGAAAATCTTTTTGAGGCAATAAGCTCCTCGGCCACACCTAATCCATGTGCCAGATTAAGCTCATCGACACACCTCGAATACAAACTTGTGTGCTTCAGTTTGAGACAGAGATTGCATACTGCAAGATTGCTTCTGGTAGATGTTTCTTTTTTCTATGTAGAGATGAGGAGACGAAGAAGGCTTGCCATATTTCGATGGGTGCACTTGCTCACGGCGGCCACCATCTGGATGTGTATGCACAACATAAATTATATTACAGAGATAATTTTTGAACGGACATGGCAGTGCAATTAGTGCTAGTGCTTGATCAACCATGTATGTAATAGCACCATCAGGAGGAGACAGGGATGGTGTATCCAGCATAACCGATGAGAAGCAGCAGCATGTTGAATACCTGCAGATATTTGACACACTCCGCACGGCCGCCGACGAACAATTTGAGAAGGACAAGCTGGTCGCCTAAGACTCAGAGGGAGTCGGGGACGCACAACATCATGACGGCGCTCGGTGCATGCTCTACAGATGATGGGATCGCAGGCTCGCCTGGGAAGATGTGATCGTGCGCTTTGGGGCAGACGCACTGCCTTCTTGGTGGCGCATTCTCCGGAGAAGATGAGATCGCAGCCTCGCCTAGGGCAGATGAGATCGTGCGCTTCAAGGAGATGATTATATCGTACAAATTGTGAGGCTGGTTAAGGAGATGATTAGATCGTACAAATTGTGGGGCTGGTTCAGATCGTAACAATTGTGGGCCTTTTAGCCTTTTTTTTCTAAATTGAGAAAAATACAATAATGGACTCTATAGGTAAATCTACACCGTAATAATTCGGACCCACCAGATTAACGACTCCTAATTACTGATTAACGTGGGAACTTTTAGAAAGTGCCTAATTAATATAAGTAAGTATAGATATATATAGATATAGATATAGATAGATAGATAGATATAGATGTCTATCGATCTGCTGTGGATTTTTGATAGTACAAATTGACCAGCAGCCACTATCTGACCTGAAGAATGTTAATGGATCAAGTGCCTGATGGCTTGCCTCTAGGAAGCTTCAACATGAACAAAACAAGCGCAATCCAATAAAAAGAAGATATAAGTAACACGTTTGGTTTCGTGGTGTAGTTGGTTATCACGTCACTCTAACACACTGAAGGTCTCTGGTTCAAACCCGGGCGAAGCCATTATTTTTTTCCCCTATTTTCTTTTGCGTG
Organism: Triticum aestivum; assembly: GCF_018294505.1. NCBI lineage: Eukaryota > Viridiplantae > Streptophyta > Magnoliopsida > Poales > Poaceae > Triticum > Triticum aestivum. The sequence continues at coordinate 43,409,467 of NC_057810.1, forward strand.
TTCTTCTCTGAACTCTTTCATGTCAGCCGAGCTCCTTGAGTAGTGTGTCCCAGTAGTTCAATTCTCTGAACTCAGACCACAAGCATCACTGGCCAGTATGTTCTTTTTGCTCCCCTACTTTTATTTCGTCACCGGTGTATCATATCGTATCTTCTTAGAGCAACTCAATGCAGTTTGGAACAGTGTTTTCCTGTCAATGCCATGGTGTTCTGTTTCAATTGTCAGGTACATATGGAAGGGTTGAGAAGGAAGCC
>NC_057810.1:43411062-43498580 GCF_018294505.1 Triticum aestivum
AACTCAATGCAGTTTGGAACAGTGTTTTCCTGTCAATGCCATGGTGTTCTGTTTCACTTGTCAGGTACATATGGAAGGGTTGAGAAGGAAGCCATTATTTTTTTCCCTATTTTCTTTTGCGTGTTCTTCTCTGAACTCTTTCATGTCAGCCGAGCTCCTTGAGTAGTGTGTCCCTGTAGTTCAATTCTCTGAACTCAGACCACAAGCATCACCGACCAGTCTGTTCTTTTTGCTCCCCTACTTTTATTTCTTCACCGATGTATCATATCATATCTTCTTAGAGCAACTCAATGCAGTTTGGAACAGTGTTTTCCTGTCAATGCCATGGTGTTCTGTTTCACTTGTCAGGTACATATGGAAGGGTTGAGAAGGAATGGTTCAAAGAAGAGACACAAAACGCAGCAAAGCAAAATCTTACTAAAACAAAAACGCAGCTCGCGCTCAAAGTTGAACTGGCCAAACAGAAGCGCGGATCCAATGTTGAATTCCCAAAATTACAACCACGCTAAACATGGGTAGAAATTTTGTTCCCAAATACAGGATGGCTTCGCGTCTTTGTAGATCCGTTTGTCAAACAAGTTGATGACGGCTAGACCGCAAAATGCTACTCCCTCCGTCTCATAATGTGAGAGCGTTTTTTACACTAGAGTAGATGCCTATCATGGCCATGGGTGAGCGGTGGCACGCCAGAGCAGCACACCACACCTTACCTGGTATTCAGTTTTGTCTACGCTTTGGCATCCTGATGTCTCCTATTCTGAAGTTCTCTACATTTCTAAATGCGCACACATATGCATGTACGTTGCTACTACTTGCTAGCTAGCCAGCACTACCTTCCTCCATTTCTCTAGCTTGTTTCTGCTAACAAGTCACAAGTTAATATAGGAGACAAGACTAGTGGACACTTAAAACAAAGAGCGAGCCTTCTCCATCAACCGCAAAGATCCAAAAATTGATTGGCATGTACTCCTATCAACTTGTAATAAATGATTGGATCTTTACGGTTAATGAAGAAAGCTCGCCATACATTGTGGTTGGTCGAGAACCTTTATCTACATTGGAACCGTTCTAGGGCATATTATTTTCTGGAAGATACTCATAAATAAATGAGTATCCACATAGAGGCCTTTTCATTCATATGTGCTGCTTTTTTTTAAAGACCCGGCTGGTCACCGGCTTCATTGATTTAGCAGAAAGCAATGGAAACATGTAGATCAAGTGATCAAATGGATGGAAATAGAAAGTACAACGAGCCCTCCCTTCCTTACGGCTAATTTTCACTAATTGTGTCCCCGAAAGGGGGCTCCATGCCTTTAGCTCCGGCTAATCTCCACTGCTCGATGTTGTTCCTGATTGCTGAGATGACATCTTCGGCTTGAGGCGTTTTTGCCCGGAAGACGCAGTGGTTCCTTTCCTTCCATAATTCCCAGGTGATCATGATGATCATTGATCTGATTCCGCGCCTATTGGCTGCTGCAGTCTTGCTGATGATGAGTTGGCAGTTCTGGACCGAGCTTAGCTGAGGTCTGTCCCTTGGCGCTAGCGAGGAGCATCCAAACCAGCTGGCACATTTCCCCCAGACTTCTTGGGAGAAGTTGCAGCTCCAGATCAGGTGTGTTGAAGTCTCCAAATTCCTGATGCACAAGGGGCAGAAGTAGCCGTTGGGCCAACCTCTTCTCTGCAAAGGATCGTTGCACCATAGGCGGTTCAGAAGGAGAAGCCGCATGAACATCTTAAGCTTGTTGGGAGCCTAGACCTTCTAGATGAAACTGTTGAAGTTTGAGTTGGGTTCCTGGAGGCATTGCATCTCGTAAGCTGATTTTGTAGAGTATCTACCGTCACGAGTGAACTTCCAAGTGATTGTATCTTCCTAACCAAGGTCCAGGGCAATGTGTGCCTCGTCGATCAGCCGCCACATGTGCAGGAATGGAGTGGCTTTTTTTTGAGCCAAGATGCTTTGGTTTGTGAAAATTTGTGTGGTGTTTCGGTATGCGAGGAGCTCGTGGCAATAAAAAACTAATTTTGGCTCACAAAAAAGCCATTTTTTCCTAGAGCTCCTTGGATGTTATTTGACCACAAAAATTTACAAGCACCAAGCAGACCCAAGCATGTCGATTGTCACAAATTTTCAAATTTACTCCAGTCAACATGGTCAAACCCCAATCAAGGTACTCAAAATCTGGTTTTGGACCAATCTTATTCGGTTTTGAGACTTGAAGGACCAAATATATATCAAAAACTCTTGAGGGACCAAGCCTATACTTTTGGAAAACTTGAGGGACCAAAAACATACCTTTTTGTAGGCATAAAATTCCCACATAGTTGTCTTACTAAGAACTTCTCGCATATTGGACCGACCATATTGACAAAAGGTCCATCCCTGAACGTAATTGACAAAACTAGCATGGCATTAGGCCCGGCAGCCGACACATGGCACCTGTCGCCCCAGCTGGAGGAGGCAGGGCCTGCTGCCGTAGCCCGTGGCTGCAAGTTGAGCAGAATGGCTCCCAATGCTGATGGTTAACCGAAAACGGAAGAGGTTGGCCCTGCCGCCACATGCAGTGTTGCCACCCTATGGCGTGGAGACTGCCGCCACGCACCGTGGCGGTAATACTGTTGTTGTTGCTTAGGGTTGGACAACACACTGCAGTCCTGTCAGTTGTTGGCACGGTTGGCTTCGCCTTTTGCGCTGAAAGTGCTCCAGCCGACGACATGGATTCCCATGCGACGTTTATTCCCATGCACTCATAATTTGTGCCTATAAAATAAGCCTTCCTTAGCCATTTATTTGTTCATGGCTGGTGACCCTTCTTGTCGTTTTACCCCAACAGTGTCTCACTTTTCTATTGTCAGGTGCGGCAAGAATGCAGAGTGCTAGTAGGGGAGGTGTGCGTTTCGAGAACTAGATAACGCCACGCACGTTGTTGCCGGAAATTTTTGGCAATGAAATTATTAAAAATAAAATTAGAATATCTGAGAGTATTACCGCACCACATTCACCCTAGAAGTAAATGAAAGGTAGATGCACGCATTCAAATTCAATTATTTATTATCGAAAAACAAAAATAAAAATCAATCATGTGAACAATTAGAGCAACTACGCACTAAATAAAATCTAAATAGGAACAATATCAGCATGGTTTTGTGGTGTAGTTGGTTATCATGTCAGTCTAACACACTGAAGGTCTCCGGTTCAAACCCGGGCGAAGCCAATTATAATTTTTGTTCCTTTTTTTTTGTGTGTGTTCTTCTTGTGAACTCTTTCATGTCAGCCGATGGTGTTCCGTTTTGCTGTCAGGTAAGCACGCATGGAAGAGCTGAGAAGGAATCGTCACTCAGAGAAGAGAGACGCTCTGGGGTAGATCTGCGTACGTCTCCACCGGAGAAGAGAGCACGCACGCAGGTTGCCATGTTACTCCTCCCTTCCCTCGTCGGCCCGGCATGGCCCGCGCGACCTGTGCCACCGCGTCGCGATACCAGCGGAGAGGGGGGGCGTTTTCTCCGTCCTCGTCACCGGCGCCAAGGCCGCCAGGTCCTTTCCTTCCTATACATTCCTTTCCCTCGCAGATTCACGCCATACGTCTGAAGATTTGAACTTATTTCAGATCAAACTTAATCTGGACCCTAGATGAATCTGTTAGCTGTGGAGTTCATCATTATTTTATTTTTTTTGCGAATAGTGGAGTTCATCAGTTATTCTATAAGAAGTTAAGAACACACATCAACATCCTACACACAGTACTAGATTATAAAATATTTACATTCAGGATTCCTGGTAACCAGATCATATAGTACATCCTTTTTCCTGTTGCCAGTAACTGCTCTGCTTGATTATATGCAACTCCGATCCACTCTCCAGTTGCTTTAATCAAATACCAAGCCTGACAGCCCACAGGTTATATATATGACGATTGAATCGCAATCAGACGGTGCATATGATTGAATAACCACCACCATAGGTTATATGATTGATTGAATGACGACCAGATCGACAAGGACAAGGCAGGAAACTTTAGGAGCATGCATGAGATTGAGTAACCACCATACATAGGTCCATGCATGAGATATTTCACTACAGACAGTTGCTTTAATTAAACATAATATGCAACTACACTCTCCAGTTGCTTGTATTCAACTCCAAGCCCGAGAGTCCTCCTTGGTGTGCTACCTAAGATGCCAAAATGAACACGGCAGGAAACTTCATGAGCTTGCATATATACCATTGAATAACCACCGTAGGTGACACCAAGAGGCGGATTACATATATATCATGCATACCATGGGGCATCCTACACCAACAAGAGCACATACATACTCATGGCAAAATCACCCATGGACACGCTTCAACTCTCCTGCATCCAAGTAGCCATAGCTTTGCTCTTGTTCACTCAAGCCAAGAGCACCACAGAGGGCACATCTGCCCTGCTTCCAAACGAAGCGATCCCCAGCTGTGTTGCCGGTGAGAGGTCTGCCCTTCTCGCCTTCAGGGCAGGTCTCTCGGACCCGGCCAACCTCCTTTCGTCATGGAAGGGCGACGACTGCTGCCGGTGGAAGGGCGTCTATTGCAGCAACAGAACCAGCCATGTTGTCAAGCTCGATCTCCAAGGCAGCGGTTACATAATCGACGCTGACAGTAGGAGGGTGCTAGCAGGCAACATAAGCTCCTCGTTGCTTGGTTTACGACATCTGCGGCATCTCGACCTCAGCTCCAATGAATTCGACAAGATGCAAATACCGGAGTTCATTGGTTCTCTCCATAAGTTGAGATATCTTGACCTATCAATGTCAATGTTCATCGGAAGGGTACCACCGCAGCTCGGTAATCTCTCCAACTTACAGTACTTAAATCTCGCGTACAACTCGGATGGCATATACTCCACTGATATCACCTGGTTGTCACGGTTAACATCCATTGAGCACCTGGACATGACCTGGGTGAACCTCAGCACAATTGTCCACTGGCTTCCGGTGGTGAACATGCTTCCAACTCTGAAATTTCTTCGTCTTAACTCTTGCCAGCTTACAACTAGCCCTGATTCTCTTCAGCTCTCAAATCTGACATCTCTTGAAACACTCTTGCTTGCGGGCAACCAGTTCAATAAGCGTAGCACACCCAACTGGTTTTGGGATTTAACTAGCCTCAAGCATCTATATATCACGGGTTGTGGTTTCTATGGCCCGTTTCCAGACGAGATAGGTAATATGACCTCCATGGTGGGACTTCATTTATCAGAAAACAGCCTTGTGGGCATGATACCATCCACTATGAAGAATCTATGTAATCTGGAGGAATTATATTCTTATAAGAGCAATATCAGTGGGAGTATAACAGAATTACTCCATCGATTACCCAATTGTTCAAGGAATAAACTACAGCAGTTATATCTATCGGGCAACAATCTGACTGGAAGCCTGCCAACTGCACCAGTACAAGCATTAAGCAACCTGAGCTGGCTGGCTCTCGATGATAACAAACTCACTGGTCATCTGCCACTGTGGATAGGAGAGCTCACGACGCTGACAATATTGGACCTTAACTCCAATAACCTAGATGGGGTCATACATGAAGGCCATTTATCGCGTCTAGATATGTTAGACAGTTTGATCTTGTCACACAACTCCATAACCATCAAAGTGAGTCCAACATGGGTTCCTCCTTTCAGTCTAAGAATGCTTCACCTTCGGTCCTGCCAGCTAGGGCCTACATTTCCAATGTGGCTTAGATGGCAAACACACTTATCGAATCTTGATATATCAAACACAAGCATAAATGACATGGTACCAAGTTGGTTTTGGATGGCAGCTTCCTCAGCAGAGTTTCTCAATATCCGAAATAATCGGATTTCAGGGGTCCTCCCATCAACAATGGAATTTATGAGAGGAGTCAAAATGGACTTCAGTTCTAACCAGCTTGATGGTCCAATACCGAAGCTTCCCATCAATCTAACTAGCTTTGATCTCAGTGGGAACAGAGTAATTGGACCACTGCCATCAGACTTTGGAGCGCCACTGCTTGAAAAACTTGTTCTATACGACAACATGATCTCTGGCGCCATTCCATCTTCTTTGTGCAAGTTGCAATCACTGCAGCTGCTAGATCTGTCAAGAAATAATCTCAATGGGTCAATAACCGATTGCCTAGTCAACGAATCCAGCACAAACATGACAGGCCTGAGTATTGCCAATCTAAGCTTAAGAAACAACAACCTCTCGGGTGAATTTCCTTCACTACTCCAGAAATGCCCAAGACTCATCTTTCTTGATCTCGGACATAATCAGTTCTCTGGGACTTTACCAGCATGGATTGGGGAGAAGCTATTGTCTCTATCATTCTTACGACTGAGATCCAATATGTTTTATGGTCCCATTCCAGTCGAGCTTTCAAAACTTGTCAATCTTCAATATTTGGACCTTGCCTACAACAATATATCGGGGAGCATACCGAGATCCATTTTCAGTCCCACAGGCATGGCACAAACAAGAGACAAAACTGATTATCTTCAGTATGCCTCTAGTTCTGAATTTGGTGTTGGTCAAAATCAGCTAGTTGACTACACTGTGAATTTCACGGTACTCACAAAAGGTCAAGAGAGATTATATACAGGAGAAATCATATATATGGTGAATCTTGATTTATCCTTTAATAGTCTTATGGGAGAGATCCCTGAAGAAATCAGCGCTCTTGTACAACTGAAGAACCTGAACCTATCATCGAACAACTTCAACGGCAAAATTCCTGAGAATATTGGCGCTTTAATGCAAGTGGAGTCACTTGACCTATCACAAAATGAGTTGTCTGGTGAGATCCCTTCAAGCTTGTCGGCTCTCACATCATTGAGTCGCCTGAACCTGTCCTTCAACAATCTGGGAGGAAAGATACCGGCTGGAAATCAACTGCAAACACTTGAAGACCAGGCATCTATTTATATTGGCAACGCGGGCCTCTGCGGCCCCCCTCTCTCGCGGAAATGTTCACAGCCGGAGCCAATTCCAGGAGAAAGCTATCGAGATGCAAGTGATGGTGACGTGGTTTCATTTTTCGTCGCCACTGGTTCCGGATATGTGATGGGTCTGTGGGTGGTCTTCTGCACCTTCTTGTTCAAGAGAAGATGGAGAGTCTCATGGTACTCGCTCTGCGACAACCTGTACAATCGGGTCTATGTGCAAGTGGCTGTTACCTGGGCTTCCTTGCGAGGTAAACTTAATGGGTAGAAGCTGAGAATAGATCAACAGCACTGGTTCTTTCTTTGCTCTCATGTAATTTGACAAATACTCTGGAGATTTATCATGTATCAATCGATGTTCAAGCGTATTGTGCTAGAACTAGTCAGGATATGTATGCATTCAAGGTGCATGCCATCATCCGGGATTGGAATGCTGTTTTTTGTACTGCATTATAACCAGCATATGTTGGTTCTTGGTTTGCTGTGGACATGTAATTTAATACCCTGGAGATTTATCATGAATGTTCAATTGTGTTGTGCCGGAACTAGTGACAGATATGTATGTATTCATGGTGACGCCATCGACTGAGGTTGGTATATATGATATGATGTGTTTTGTATGGTTAACTTGTTGCAAAGTTGTTGCTGGTATGGTGTCTATCGTCTCTACACTTGCCTGCGACAAGCATATTATATTACAGAGATTGGTATATATGATGTTTTTCATATTGTGCTAGAACCAGCACTGGTGGTTCTTGGTTGCTCTGGACATATAATTTGATATGATCTGGACATAGAAAGTACTAATTGATATAATCCAAATCAACAACAACAACAACAACAACAACAACAACAACAACAACAACAACAACAACAACAAAGCCTTTAGTCCCAAACAAGTTGGGATAGGCTAGAGGTGAAACCCATAAGATCTCGCAACCAACTCATGGCTCTGGCACATGGATAGCAAGCTTCCATGCACCCCTGTCCATAGCTAGCTCTTTGTCGATACTCCAATTCTTCAGGTCTCTCTTAATGGACTCATCTCATGTCAAATTCGGTCGACCCCGCCCTCTCTTGACATTCTCCGCACGCTTTAGCCATCCAAATTATGATCTGAAATTAAAAGGACTGTTCAGAATCTACCGTGGGTGTTTCACAGTACAAATTGACCATCAACCACTATCTCACCTGAAGAATAAACTGATTGTCTGATCGCTAACCCCACTAGGAATCTCTGGTTCGAACCCGGGCGAAGCCATTTAATCAAAAAAAAAATCCATTTTTTGTGTGTGTTCTTCTCTGAACATGTCAGCCAAGCTCCTTTCCTGAAGTTTAATCCTATCAGTTCATCACCGTTGTATCATACCATCTTCTTAAGAGCAACTCAACGCAGTTTGGAACTGCATAGATAGCTGCAGATAAACTGTACTATGTCATGGTGTTCTGTTTTCCTGTCAGGTAGTAAGCATGGAAGAGCTGAGAAGGAATCATCATTCAGAGAAGAGAGGTGCGCGCACAGACTAGATCTCCGTCTCCACCAGTAGCACACACGCAGGCGATTCACCACGCCGATTGCCATGGTTCAGTCACTCCAAATGCCAAAAAATGGTGTTGATACCGTCTCAGGAAGCAAGGTGTTTGTTGCTGATACGTCTCTTGTAGATTCGTACACACTTCACAAGACCTAACTGGGGCGAATCGTTCTCTGAACTCACAAGAACTCTCGCATAGGTGAGATAAATTCGCTGAACACCTTGTGATGGACAAATTCAAACATCAGAACTCACAAGAACACTCTGTAGTGCAAGCAATAGTTAACATGTACATGAATCTACAGGTGTTTTCCATCTATTGTGGATCTCCAGCACTAGTGAAACAACTCAAGGATCTTTCAAAAGAATTCAGCCAGACGAACGCAACTAGGTTCCATTTCCACAAGGAGAAGTTGCAGGGCTGTTCCAGAAGAAATTTTAAACAGCTTGCAGATGCAGTTGCACAGGAAAAGAAATTAACCCACAACTAGGTTCCATTTCCACAAGGAGAACTTCTAAAGACTGTACCAGAAGAATTTTAAACAGCATGCAGATATACTTGTCTAAGAGAAGAAATTGATATGACAGCAGTCGCATAGTAAACATAGATTTAAAAGTACGCTGGGTTGGGTTGTACAAAGTACATTGAAAGCTAGCGTCGCAAGCATACATAGACTGGAATATTTAGAGATACCTACTAGATATTGGAACAGTGACATTGATTATTAGAATGACTGGCTTCCAGGTGGTGGCCCTCGCAGAAGCATGCTTTCTCTCTTCAGTTTTTCTGCCCTGACAGTCTCTAATTTGCGCCTATCAATACTCTTCTCTCCAGGTTCTTTTGGAGGTCTGCCTCTCTTTTTAGGTTGAATATCACCTGTTGTTTTGGGCACAGGTTGAATATCACCTGATGTACTTCTATCCTTTCGAGGCCTGCCCCTTTTCTTAGGTTGATCACTAGGTTTCAGACATACTAGAGCATTTTCTCCTGCTGATGCTGACGCCTGAAGCCACCCTGGTAGTGGTGGGTTGTTTGACTGTTGGCCATGTACCGCTCTGACCACCATCTGATTGCTAGCAACATAAGTTCTGTAGTCGGGAGCAAGATTCTGATGTCTGAATTTGTCCATCACAAGTGTGTTGAGTGGAATGGTTATGTCCAACGGTAGCAGGATCTCCTCCAGTTCGTGCCACTCAAGATCTTCCTGGTCTCCGTCTTCATAGACAACGGTGTACCAATTGTTTACACTGTCATACCAGACAACGTTCCCTGCATAGTACTTGTCTCCAAACCACTTCCTCACTTTCCGCTCTACTAGCCATTCACCAAAGCGGTGATCAACTCGAGACCGCGGAGCATCTCTTACTGCAAGTTGTGAACCAGATGCGAAATCAGGAGGAAAGTTTGGGACACCATTGATAACGATGGCAGGCTCTCTGGGTACTTGAACAACAGGTGCAGCGTCTGACTCTTGCATGTCCTTCCTCCCCTCCATGACCTGATATTGCATCACTTCCTTGGATTTAGCTAGAAACATCCTGGAGGAGAAAGAAAATGGTGTCATCCACAAAATGGGTCATTGTAAGCAAGAAAACTCAAAGAACAAGCAAGCATAAATCAAACAGTTTCACAGATACAATGCAGTATTTTGATGAGTCAGGCATGTCAAAAAATAAGAGATAGCAACCAACGCTTGTACTCCCTCTGTCTCAGTGTCAAAAAACATCTTATATTTTGAGACTGAGGGAGTAATTTAGGAAGCACTGCACATCACATTCGCATCAGTACTGATACTTGTGTCTCTACTTTCATTTAGGGAACACTTGGATATTAACCAGTTACAGATGCATTTCTGTACTTCACGTATGCGCCAGACTGCTGTATTAGTGCGATGTGTACAATGTACTAGTGTATCAAACGACAAAAACTCCAATAAGCACTATCTACAAACAACAGAGCAATGCACACTATCTCCACAAATATCAGCTGCCAAGTAAAATGCCCACTGTGTACACATGCTTCAATTGAAAAATTGACAAATTTCCGAGAACAGCAGCCACTAGCATCAGCACAACCACCAATCCATAACACAAGCAGCAGCACAACACCAGTAGCTTAAGCGGCAGCAGCTAGCGCACGCACGAGAGTGGAAGAGGAGCTCACTGTCCGGCGACGAGGCAGATGCAGATCCGCGGCGGCCGGCGTCGGAGAGGAGGCACAGTCGGGTCGTTGTCGAGGAGGGGGCGTCTAGGAGGGCGGTGGCGAGGAGGGCATCGTCGAGGAAGATGGAGGGCGTCGGCGTCCCGCCTGGATGCTCTGCACCACGGGGGAGGTGGCGCGGCGTCCGGCGGAGGATGCGTGCACTACGGAGGAAGCGAGGGGGCCGCGACGGCGGGATCCGGGGGAGCGGCGACCGGCAACCGGCGGCTTGTGGCGGCGCTGGTGGGATTTGGGAACCGCTAGCACGCGCAAGCAAGAGGGAAATGAGTTTTTTTTTCTTGAAGAAGAAAGGAGTCGGATGGGGAAATGGGGATGGGTTTATTTATTTTTCGCCAATACGCAATCATTGCATTGATACATGAAAACACATGACACGGACGCAAGGGGCGTGAACAATGAAGAACACGGCTAAACTCGTCAACTGAAGAAGCAATCCAATCAACAACTAGACGACCAAAACTCCGAAACCAGCACTGAGGATGCCACGAGCAACCAAGACAACGCCTTCATGAAGAAGAATAGTGACACCTAGACACCATCGTCATCTGATCCGAAAACCCGGACCTGGAGTTTCCCCTAATGCTCGAAGAGGGCACATAAAACGGCCATGGCAGCGCCTTCAAGAAGGAGACGACAGCCGCGGGTGTCACTGCTACTAGCATAAGATGTAGGGTTTAGCCCTGGACAATTCCAAGTTGGTGGAACATTGTCGAAGAGGTGGTCGTCGGGCACATGCCGGAGCTGCGACTGCGGGAAGGGGAACCACGCACGACGCTGAAGGAGGCACCGGGCATCGCCGGACGTGAGAACTCCGAAGGAGGGGGAGGATGTGTGGCTGCGCGGAATGAGAGGCGGCGGGGATGGGACGGTGACCGTAGCCCCGGATAAGCCAAGATCTGGAAGGAGGCACAGGTCCGGGCCACGGGGACCAGGGCAGCATGAGTGCCGATGGGCTAAAGGAGATGGAAGGGGACACAACTCCGGAACGTGCCAGAGACGTAGATGCACCGGGATGGACGGCCAACCAAGGCACCCGCTGGGTGGTGGTGGTGCAGAGAGGTCGAGGAGCCAACGAGCCAAAAGAGCCATCGAGCCGAAAAGAGCGCATCTCCCGAGGCTCGTCCAATCCGAAGCCGCACCGGCCGACCGTGAACGCATGAAATGGATACAGGTCCATGCCCATCGGGCTGAAGACGCCCCTGGGAGGGGATGGTGGTGGTGGTGGTGGTCGTCGAAGTGGTCTCGCACGCAGCCAAACTCCCAACCGGTCCAAAAGGCAACCACCGACGGGAACAACCGCATCCAACAGCCTCCATGGACGCCTCGCGAAGAGGCAGCCCTGAAGCTCAAGTAAAGGGTGGGTGGGGGACGGGAGGGGGTGGAGCCGCAGCTAGCAGGGCTCAACCGGCCACCATGGCTGGCCGGACGGAGCATTGCAATCAGCTGGAAAAGGGCGTCCAAATCGCATCCGGGGCGGACAGTTAGCCACCACAGGGGAAGTTCGGCCGAGGCAGGCCACCCACTCCGCCAGGAAGCCGGGGGAGGCAGCCTCTGCCGCTGCCAAACCAGATCTGGGGGGGGGGGGGGGAAGGAAAGACAGCCCCGCCGCGCCATCCCAAGGCCGCCGTGGTTTCATCGGCCAGCCCTCCGGCAGCAGCAACGCGGGGCAGGTGGAGGATGGGTGCCGGCCGCCGGCGTCTAGGGTTTCCCCTGAGTCGCCCGACTCGGGCGATGCGGGGGTCAAGGGCGGGCAGGGTATTTATTTTGCCATTTTCATTAATAATCAATAAATAAACAAGAAATTATTAGGTTAATTAGCAGAAAATTGGGCTAAAACCAACACGATTCAACCCACACACAGTGCACAACATCGACCAACTGGTCACCTGACGTGCAGAGTAGCAAAAAAAAAAAGCAACCATCGAAGAGGCCGCAAGCACATCATCATCATTGTTTGCCCGTGAACAAACGAACCCAGTCGTAGTCTTCCTCAACAAACCACGCTGGTAAGATACCCCTAAGCACCGGTTTTTCAGTCGTGGTCAGCTCCGAAACGATGCCCCCAAAGGGGAAGAAAGACACGAAGACGCCTCCATCACCCGATCAAGAATTTGAGGTTTACCTCGGGAGACAAGGCCGTAGGGAGAAGGATGAGCACACCTCCATGACAGAAGCTTTCAACAAAGATTGCGACACTTGTGACCATCAGGCACTTTCTGACGTGAAGAATACCGATGCTGTAAATAAATTGATCAAGTGCCTGACAGGAAGCTCCAGCGTGAACGCTCCGAACAAAATGGTTCTAAATCGAAATTAGAACAGAAAATGGTTTCGTGGTGTAGTTGGTTATCACGTCAGTCTAACACACTGAAGGTCTCCGGTTCGAACCCGGGCGAAGCCATCGTTTTGTGGTGTGTCTTTTTTTCTTAACCTTTTCATGTCAGCCGGGAGCTCCTTCAGTAGTGTTTTCTTGTAGTTTTAATTAATTCTCTGAACTCGCACTAGAAGGATCACCGGCCGGCCTGTTCTTTTCCTTCCCCCTTTTTTCATCTTCTTTTTCAACCAACCCTTCTTTCATCTTCTTTTTCAACCAAAACTGTATGTCATGCTGTTCTGTTTTCCTTGTCAGGTAAATATGGATGGGTTGACAAGGAATCGTTCAGAGACGAGAGACACCAACCGGGTACAGAGCAAGTAGATCTCCATGTCCACCTGTACCACGCAGATTGCTTTGCTCCTCCTCCCTTTCCTCGTGGCGATTAGCCTCCTCTGCTCGCTCCGACACGGCCTACCTTGCAGCATCTATGAATGAAGAAGCCGACGACGGTCAGCGGTGACTGTCGTAAAGACACAAAACCGCTCCGTGAAACTTGCTACTGTATTTGTGGTCGTCGTAGAAGACATAACTGCTTCTGAGCGCACGACACAATGGTTTACATGTGCTAGATGATACCTTGCGAACTCAAAACGCAGCTCGTGCTCAAAGTTGAACCGGCCAAACAGAAGCGCGGATCCAATGTCGAATTCCGAAAATTACAACCAGGCTAGACATGGGTAGAAATTCTGTTTGCAAATACAGAATGACTCCGTGTCTCGGTAGATTCATTCGTCAAACAAGTTGATGGCGGCTAGACCGCAAAATGCTAGATGCCTATCATGGCCGTTGGGGAGCGGTGGCACGCCAGGGCAGCACACCGTGCCTTACTTGATCTTTGGTGTCTGCTACGCTTTGGCATCCTGATGTCTCCTATTCTGAAGTTCTCTACATTTCTACTAGTAAGTAGCACATGCTTTGCATGCTTAGAATCGGTCTCATCTCAAATTTAAATTTCGGCAAATTTCAAAACTTTAGTGTTGATTATCACAATGTTGCAAAATTATATAATTTCCAATATAGTAAGCAATATATTTCCATAAAAAGTTTATATCCATATGTTATCCATAAAAAAGCTCCCTATAATCACGCCATGAAATCTTCCAACCACCTTTATCTGTTGGCTACTTCTCACGCCATTCCCTGGATCCATATCTTGCACTAAAAAATCGCTTCCATTCCTCCATTAAAAACACTCAAAAGACACAACCTCCCTGTCAACGCTATTATCGCGCGCGCTGCCGGCCCTCACGGTCTGGATGCCAGTGCGTATGCCATGAGATGTACGGTTGGCCCGGCCAGCTACGCACACGGATGGACTGGGCAGCGGCAGTAAGTAGGTGAACTTTTCCTGCATGGCCGCATGGTAATCTGTCGATGGTTCTGGAATACAACAGTATCTTCGCTGGCACTGTAGCGTGTACTGTAGATGCGAATCCCAGCATTTTTAACCATTGGATGGACTTTATCAACGGCTAAGGTTGATTCCTGGCCATCAAGTTTAAAAGTTTGCAACTGGTACACTATATAGTACTCCCTCCGTTCCGAATTACTTGTCTTGAATTTGTCTAGATACGGATGTATCTAGCAAGATACATCCGTATCTAGACAAATCCAAGACAAGTAATTCAGAACGGAGGGAGTAGTATAGAAATGCGCATACATATGCATGTACGTTGCTACTACTTGCTAGCTAGCCTGCACTACCTTCGTCCATTTCACTAGCTTGTTTTCTGCCAACAAGTCACAAGTTTTTATAGGAGACAAGACTAGTGAAACACTTGAAACAAAGAGCGAGCTTTCTCCATCAATCGCAAAGATCCAAAAATTGATTAGCGTGTCCTATGCATTGTGGTTGGTCGAGAGCCTTTATCTACATGGAAACCGTTCTAGGACATATTATTTTCTAGAAGATATTCACAAATAAATTATTGTCCACATAGAGGCCATTTCATTCATATGTGATGCTTTTGCGCAATCCTTAGCGATCATTTTAAAATTTGGTGAGCCAGCTCAACTCATTATTTTCCATGTTCATACTGTAGTAAATTAAATAACTAGCACTATTCCCAAAGAAGAACTAACTAGAACTCGGATATGGATGGAAAGCAATGTATGGTACATGTATATGCCATCATGGGTAGATAGGTGATCAAATAAATGATCATATGTTTGTCTCCTTGCTAAAAAAAGACTACGAATTAATTCAAACATTAGTTGGGTATGTTCTAATTTTTGGGACATTAGACAATAAAAAAAGCTAATCATTGTAGGCATAAAATTCCCATCTACTTGTCTTATTAAGAATTTTGGCATATTGAACCACCTGCGTGTTCGTATTGACAAAAAGGACCACCCCTGAACGTAATTGACAAAACTACCTGGCATTAGGCCCGACAGCCAATGCATGGCACCTGTCGCCACAACTGGAGGTGGTAGGGCCTGCCGCCATAGCATGTGGCAGCAAGTTGAGCAGAACAGCTCCCAGCGTTAATGGGGAACCGAAAACGGAAGAGATGGGCCCTGCCGCCACATGCTATGGCGACACCCTATGATGTGGCGACAATACTGTTGAGGTTGCTCGGGATTGGACAGTGCATTGCAGTCTTGTTAGTTGTTGGAAGGATTGGCGTCGCCTTTTCTGTCGAAAATGCTCCAGCCAACGACATGGATTGGTTCCCATGTGATGCTGATTCCCATGCATGTTGAATCTCTCTTCATCATTCCCGCTCAATTTTTCTACCATCGCACTCATAATCTAAGCCTATAAAATTAGCCATCGAACCGCTCTTCACCCTTCATCGAGAAACTGTCCTTACCCATTTCTTTGTTCATGTTTGGTGATCCTTCCTGTCGTTTTACTCCAACGATGTCTCATTAGCTTTTGTCAGGTGCGGCAAGAATGCCGAGTGTTAGTAGGGGAGGTGTGCATTTTGAAGAACTAGATAACCCCGCACGTTGTTACGGAATTTTTCAGCAATGAACTTACTAAAAATAAAATTACAATATATGAGAGTATTACCGCACCACATTCAGCCTAGGAGTAAATGAAAGGCCGATGCATGAATTCACGTTCAATTATTTATTTTCCCGCAAAAAATATTCAATTATTTATTATTGAAAAAATCAATCATGTGAACCATTTTCATGTGCTTGATGATGTGGAGGGCTTGCATGTGGTGGAAATGGAAACAAATGAAAAGTTGAATGATTGCATGGCGCTTTATGATGTGGAGGGGGTGTGTGTGGTGGAAAGTAGAAAGTTAAAGGTTTATTGGTTGCATGCACTTGATGATATAGATGACTTTCATGTGCATTTAATGGGAGATGGTATATGTGGGACTTAGTAGTGTTTTACCTACATAGACATGCTGCTAGCTTGATCTATTATATTGATATTGAAGGAAGTAAAAACTGAGATGTTAAAACAAAACTAGGTCTTGATTTTGCCATGGTCTTATTACATGGCCATTTTTCTGTGACCATGCATGTTTTTTAAAATGTTAGAGATCATTTCTAATTACATGCCCAATTTTAGGTATTTTTTGGTTTTTTCTCATATTTTTAGAGAATATAACTTAATGCATAGTTAACATTGTGTAATATGGATCGCACGCTGCTAGATCTAGACTTAGTAGCGTTTCACTTCCTGTCACACGCTACTAACTAGATTTTTATACATATTGTCTCACTATTAGTATATCATATTGAAATTATTTCTATCTACAGGATCGATATATAACATACATATATGAAGAAGTACTGCTTTAATATCTGGAGTACATGCATAATACATATTAATTCGGAAAGAACTAGTTTTTGGTAGGTTCAAGAACTAAAAGCAATACATAACTGGCCATTGCTACTCTCGATAATGCCTAAGCGGAAAACATCACCAGTGCAATGGATGCCACCAGAAGAAATCTTGCAACTGATCCAGCAGGGAGTACGAAACAAATCATCACAACAATGAGGAGTGCATATCGAAGCTTCTTAAAGTTTTCTATCTTGGCTTGGATCTTGTTTTTTTGGGTGTGCATAACATTCATTTGTATTCGTTGCTGATCCATCTTTACTTGCTTCTCATGTGCGTCCGTCAAAGAATCATCCAACCGGATCCACCAGACGGCGTGCTGTTGTGACGCGATGATACGCCCGACACATCCAACAACAATGGAGAGCTCATGGTGGGCACCCCATGTTGAGAGAAGAAAAGTACGAGGGGAAGATCAAGGAAAAATAGATCTATTAATGAAAATGTGGGGGTGGGTTAGATGTAGTAGTGATGTATGTAGATTTGGGGGAGAAAGAAGTAAAGAAAGAAAGGGGTGAATATCAGAATGAAGGGGGGTGAGGGAAGAAGAGAGAGTGGAAGGACGGAAGAATGGGTGGTCCAGCGTGTAGGGCAAGCGAACACTATTAGTTTGTACTCCCTCCGTCCCAAAATTCTTGTCTTACATTTATCTAGATACGGATGTACCTAATACTAAAACGTGACTTGATACATCCGTATTTGGACAAATTCAAGACAAGAATTTTGGGACGGAGGGAGTACCAATTAGCAGCGTTCAGGCCAAGTAAACGCCGCTAATTTATAAGGCCCACATGTATGTCAGTGCTCAGTCTGTCAGACATCCAAGTAGCAGCGTTTCGTAAAACAGCACACACTGCTACAAAGAGTGACACTGGCAGCCTGCACGTTTCTACTCCCTCCGTTCCGAATTACTTGTCTTAGATTTATTTAGATACAGATGTATCTAACACTAAAATGAGTCTAGATACATCTGTATCTAGACAAATTCAAGACAAGTAATTTGGAACGGAGGGAGTAGTAATTTGTGGCACAACGGCTAGTTTCAGGCACCAATCTTGCAGCGTTCTATTTTTCCGAATATCGCTACTGTCTTCATGTTTGCAGATAGTTAGTGAAGTTAGTGAAGTTAGTTGTTCCGTCCTATAATGGTGGACGAAATGTGAATCGGAGACTTAATCCTGATATACCTCAGAATGATACATATGCATGTACAAAATACCAAATGCCTATCATGGCTGTTGGGGAGCGGTGGCACGCCACAGCAGCACACCGCGCCTTACTGGATCTTCCGTTTGAGCTACGCTTTGGCATCCTGATATCTCCTATTCTCAAGTTCACTACATTTCTAAATGTGCATATAAGTTGCTACTTCCTTCATCCGGAAATACTTATCATCAAACTAGATAAAAGGGGATGTATCTAGATGTATTTTAGTTCTAGATACATCTCTTTTTATTCATTTTGATGACAAGTATTTCTGGACGGAGGGAGTACTTGCTAGCTATCCTGCACTACCTTGGTCCATTTCACTAGCTTGTTTTCTGCCAACAAGTCACAAGTTTTTATAGGAGACAAGACTAGTGAAACACTTGAAACAAAGAGCGAGCTTTCTCCATCAATCGGAAAGATCCAAAAATTGATTAGCATGTCCTATACATTGTGGTTGGTTGAGAGGGAGTACAAGATATCCACAAATAAATGATTATCCACATGGAGGCCTTCTCATTCATATGTGATGCTTTTGCGCAGTACTTTAGCGGTCATTTTAAAATGAAAAAAGTATGTTTTTGGTCTCTCAAGTTCCCAAAAAATATAGACGTGGTCTCTTAAGATTTTTTGGTATACATTCGGTCCCTCAAGTCTTAAAACCGGATAAGTTAGGTCCTAAACCAGATTTTGAGCCTGTTAACCGGCTTTGACCGCCACAAAACTGCCCGATGAGCAGTAAATTAAGAAAAACAAATAACTTCAAAAAAAAACTGAAATTTGTTTGGGGCCAATATGCTTACATGCAAAAGATGCGACCAAAAATTCATGGCCTTTTGACACACGAGGAGGTCGTGGCAAAATATAAAATATCTACATCAGATGAACAGTACATTTGAAAAAAATCATGGTCTTTCGACGCACGAGGAGCTTGTGGCAAAAACTACAAAAACATCTACGTCCAATGAACAGTACATTCAAAAAAAAAATCAAAAAAAAATCTGAAATTTGTTGGGGGCAATATGCTTACGTGCACAAGGTGCGACCAAAAATTCATGGTCATTCGACACACGAGAATTTTGGTCGCACCTTGCCCATGTAAGCATATTGGACCAAAAAAAATCAGAATTTTTTGAATTTACTATTCATCAAACAATTTTTTTTTGCCACGAGTACCTCGAGTGTCAAAAGACCACGAAATTTCGGTCGCACCTTGCACATGTAAGCATATTGGACCCCAAAAAATTCATGGTCATTCGACACACGATCACCATGTGCAAACGATCACCATGTGCCCACCACCGTCACCAAGCTGGACTCATTCCACCACAGCTCCTACTTCACGACAAACCAGCGAACCACTGAAGTACTCATTGGACCCACCGAAAAGAGCCAACTACCAGATGAGCTCGAGCTGCATCGCAAACTCATCTTGATGCCATTTATCATCGCCAAACAGATGTCGACACCCCTAATACAACTGCCTCAACAAACCACGTGGATTAGACACCCCCAACGCCTGTTTCCCAATCGTAATCAGCTCCCGGACGATGCCCCCCAAAGATGCCTCCATCACCCTATTCAAGAATCTAAGGTTTCCCTCCGGAGCCAAAGCCGTAGGAAGAAGGATGAGCACACCTCCATGACGACGCTTTCAAAAACGATTGCGACAACTGTGACTATTAGCCACACCTGAAGAATGCTGATACTCTAAATAAACTGATTTAGTGCCTGATTGGTTTCCGTAGGGAAGCTCTCGCGTGAGCTGCGCGAACAAATAGAATCCAAATCGAAATTAAACCCAGATGGTTGGTTATCACGTCAGTCTAACACACTGAAGGTCTCCGGTTCAAACCCGGGCGAAGCCAGTTACTGTTTTTTTTTTCATACTTTCTTTTGGGTGTGTTCTTTTCTGAACTCTTTCATGTCAGCCGAAGCTCCCCGACTAGTGTTTTCCGGTTGTTTACTTCTCTGAACTCGTACCTCAAGGATCACTGTTATTTTCCCTCCCCTGCTTTCATTTGGTCACCGGTGTATGTATCGTACCATCTTCTTAGAGCAACTCAACGCAGTTTGGAAACAGTCTTTTCCTGTCAGGTAAGTAGGGAAGGGTTGAGAAGGAACCATTCAGCCTTCCCGTCTTATCCCATTCCGTTGCTGATAACTTCTGTTGCAGATTCAGACACATTTTGCGAGACCTAACTGAAGAAAAAAAAATATTCAGACACATTTTGCAAAACCTAATTGGAGACAAGTGTTCTCTCGTTCACAAGAACTCTCAATATAGGTGACTACATTCGCTAAACACCTTGTCGTGGCCAATTCATACGTACATGAGTGTGTTTCCCATCGAGGATCTCCAACACTCACGAAACAACTAGCTCAAGGATCTTTCAAAAGAATTTATTCAGCCAGACAACCACAACTTGTATGTATAGGGAGAACTTCTAAGGCCAAATCTAACCGATCTCCTGTAAAATAGCGGATGATCCGGCCGGGCAATTTTTTTTATTCCAGTAACTTTAGGTCCGACCGAACTCCTAAATTTACCTGGGTAAAACCAAATTTGCATAAGTTCAACCTAGATTCGATTTAAACAACCGAAATTGGACACATTAATCATTCGCCCTTTCTTTTTTTTGCGGTGGATCTGCCCTGTCTTAACATTCCACCGGACATGTGGATTTAAACAACTCTTTCAAACAACCGAAATTGGACACATTAATCTTGCTAACTCAAAACGCAGCTCCTCTTCAAAGTCAAACTGGCCAAATAGAAGCGCAGATCGAATGCTGAATTCTGAAAATTACAGCCCGAGTAGACATGGGTAGAAATTTTGTACCCAAATACAGGATGACTCCGTGTCTCAGTAGATCCATTAGTCAAACACGTTGATGGCGGCTAGAACACAAAATACCAAATGCCTATCATGGCCGTTGGGGAGCGGTGGCACACCAGAGCAGCACACCGTGCCTTACTTGATCTTCGGTTTATGCTACGCTTTGGCATCCTGATGTCTCCTATTCTCAAGTTCACTACATTTCTAAATGTGCATACATATGCATGTACGTTGCTACTTGCTAGCTAGCCTGCCCTATCTTCCTTCATTTCTCTAGCTTGTTTCCGCTAACAAGGCACACGGTTTTATAGGAGAGAAGACTAGTGAAACACTTGAAACAAAGAGCGAGCTTTCTTCATCAATGGCAAAGATCCAAACATTGATTGGCATGTCCTATACACTGTGGTTGGTCGAGAACCTTTATCTACACTGAAACCGTTCTAGGACATATTATTTTCTACTAGAAGATATTCATAAATAAATGATTGTCCACATAGAGGCCTTTTCATTCATATGCGATGCTTTTGCGCGGTCCTTCAGCGGTCATTTTAAAATTTTGGTGAGCCAGCTCAACTCATTATTTCCATGTCCATACTGTAATAAATTAAATAAATAGCACTATTCCCAAAGAAGGACCAACTAGCACTCGGATGGAAAGCAATGTATGATACATGTGCATGTCATCATGGGTAAATAGGTGATCAAATAAAGGATCATATATTTGTCTCCTTGCAAAAAAAAATGACTAGTACGAGTTTATTCAAACATTAGTTGGGCATGTTCTAACTTTTGGGACATTAGACAATAAAAAATAGCTAATCATTGTCGGCATAAAATTCCCATCTACTTGTTTTATTAAGAATTTTGGCATATTGGACAATCTGTGCGACCGTAATGACAAAAAAACACCCCTGAACATAATTGACAAAACTACTATGGCATTAGGCCCAATTGCCGACACATGGCACCTGCCGCCACAGCTGGAGGTGGCAGGGCCTGCCGCCATAACCCGTGACAGCATGTTGAGCTGAACGGCTCCCTATGCTGTTGGGGAATGGAAAACGGAAGAGGCGGCCCCCTATCGTCACAAGTTGTGGTGGCACACTGTGACGTGGAGCCTACTGGCATGCACCATGGCGGCAATACTGCCGCTGCTGCTGCTGCTCAGGACTGGACAATGCGTTGAAGTCCTATCGCTTGTTGGCATGGTAAGAGTCGCCTTTTGTG
Source organism: Triticum aestivum (assembly GCF_018294505.1). NCBI lineage: Eukaryota > Viridiplantae > Streptophyta > Magnoliopsida > Poales > Poaceae > Triticum > Triticum aestivum. The sequence continues at coordinate 43,433,223 of NC_057810.1, forward strand.
TCAAACTGCTCCAGCCAACGACAAGGATTGGTTCCCATGCGACGATGATGCGCATACGCAACGAATCTCTCCATCATTCCCGCTTATTTTTCCCGCCATCGCACTCATTATCCGAGCCTATAAAATAAGCCATCGAACCTCTATTCATCCTTCATCGAGCAACCTTTCTTAGCCATTTCTCCTTTCATGTCTGGTGACCCTTCCTATCGTTTTACTCCAACAATGTCTCATTTACTTTTGTCAGGTGCGGCAAGAATGCAGCGTGTTAGTAGGGGAAATGTGCGTTATGAAGAGCTAGATAATACCCCGCATATTGCTGTAGAATTTTTAGCACTTATTAAAAATAAAATTAGAATATATGTAAGTATTACCGAACCACATTCAGCCTAGAGGTAAATGAAGTGCGGATACGTACATTCAAATTCAATTACTTTTATTAAAAATAAAAATAAAAATCAATAATGTGGAGCATTTTCATGTGCTTGATGATGTGGAGGGTTTGCATGTGGTGGAAGGTGAAAAATGGAAAGTTGAATGGTTGCATAGTGCTTGATGATGTAAGGGTGTGTGTGTGTGAAAGTGCAACTAATCTCTGGGTGGTTTGGTAATTAATAAAAACATATACATCATTGAACTAATGCCTATTCAAAGATCATTTCAGTACACTTCAATGTAGGCATGGCAAGGACATGTGATTGTGAACCCTAAAAATGCTAAGGACATACATTGGCAAAAGCTTCAAGACTCTAAATTTCTAGTTAAGTGATCAAAGATCACACTAGGTCCACTGGAAAGCCAATACTATTAAAAGGGAATGAGGTTTTAATTATGGGTCATTTGCTCAAGTGCTTGAAGATATTGCTCCAAAACCCTCGAGCACTTTCTCAATATCCAATATGTCCAAAACCCTAAGTCCAATCTCGGCCCCACCGAAACATACACACCCGGACCGACCGAAATACTCCAGACAGAGCCATAAGTCAAACCCTAGAAACTCGGTACCACCATGATGACAATTCGGTCCCACCGAAGTGCATTGACCAAGTTCCTGTACCCAATCGACTTCATTTCAGAATTACCAAGTTGAACCGATCGGAATTACAAAAACATGCAAGTGCTTAGGTCATCACATATCGGAGTCACCGAGTGGATTCATCCGGCCTTAATGAAACGTCTAACATTCGAATCTTTTACACTGGTCGCCGCTGCCAACATAAGATGTAGGGTTTAGCCATGGCCATTTCCAAGCAATTCCAAGCCGTCGCAACACTGTCGAAGATGAGGTTGTTGGGCATAGGCGGAGCTGTGACTGCGGGAAGGGAAGCCGCACACGATGCTGAAGGAGGCACCGGGTCTCGCCGGACGTGCAAACTCTGGAGGAGGGCGATGATGTGTGGTTGCGTGGAATGAGAGGCGGCAGGGATGGGACGGTGATTGTAGCCCTCGACAAACCAAGATCTGGAAGGAAGCGCAGATCCGGGCCATAGGGACCCGCAGCAGGGGCGTCGATGGGCTCAAGGAGCTGGAAGGGGACGTAGCTTCCGGAGCATGCCGGAGACGTAGATACACAGGGATGGCCAACCAACCAAGGCAACTGTAGGGTGGTGGTGGTGCGAAGACGCCGAGGAGCCAACGAGCCAAAGGAGGCGGGAAGAGCAACTCCCGAGGCTCGTCTGGTCCGAAGCCGCAACGGCTGGCCATGAAAGCAGGAAATAGATGCAGGTCCATGGGTGCCAGGCCGAAGCTACCCCTGGGGGCATGGTGCTGGTGGTGTCGTCGAACTGGTCTCACACATAGCCAAACTCCCAACCAGTGCAAAGAGGCAGCCACCGATGGGCACAACCACATCCAACAGCCTCCATGGCCACCTCCTGAAGAGGCGGACCTAAAGCTCGAGCAGAGGGGTGGCTGGGGGTCGGGAGGGGGTGGAGCCGCAACAAGCAGGGCTCATCGGCCGCCATGGCCGGTCGGCCGGAGCACTGCAATCACCCAAAAAGGGCATCCAAATTGTGTCCAGTACGGACAAGAAGCCACCGCAGCGGAAGTTTGGCCGAGGCAGGTCACTCGCGCGCCAGCGAGCAGAAGAAGCCAGGGGAGGTCACGCCGCCGCCTAACCAAGTCTGGCATGGGGGGGGGGAGGGAAGACAGCCCTGCCGCCATCCCAGGGCCCGAGTGGCTTCGCCAGCCATTGATGTCTACTACACAACCTTCTTCTTGTAGACGTTGTTGGGCCTGCAAGTGCACAGGTTTGTAGGACAGTAGCAAATTTCCCTCAAGTGGATGACCTAAGGTTTATCAATCCGTAGGAGGCGTAGGATGAAGATGGTCTCTCTCAAACAACCCTGCAACCAAATAACAAAGAGTCTCTTGTGTCCCCAACACAGCCGATACAATGGTAAATTGTATAGGTGCACTAGTTCGGCGAAGAGATGGTGATACAAGTGCAAAATAGATAGTAGGTATAGGTTTTTGTAATCTGAAATAATAAAAACAGCAAGGTAATTAATGATAAAAGTGAGCGTAAACGGTATTGCAATGGTAGGAAACAAGGCCTAGGGTTCATACTTTCACTAGTGCAAGTTCTCTCAACAATAATAACATAGATAGATCATATAACAATCCCTCAACATGCAACAAAGAGTCACTCCAAAGCCACTAATAACGGAGAACAAACGTATAGATTATGGTAGGGTACGAAACCACCTCAAAGTTATTCTTTCGGATCGATCTATAAAAGAGTTCGTACTAGAATAACACCTTAAGATACAAATCAACCAAAACCCTAATGTCACCTAGATACTCCATTGTCACCTCAAGTATCCGTGGGCATGATTATACGATATGCATCACACAATCTCAGATTCATCCAACCAACATAAAAGTACTTCAAAGAGTGCCCCAAAGTTTCTACCGGGGAGTCAAGAAAACGTGTGCCAACCCCTATGCATAGGCTCATGGGCGGAACCCGCAAGTTGGTCACCAAAACATACATCAAGTGGCACGTGATATCCCATTGTCACCACAGATAAATACGACAAGACATACATCAAGTGTTCTCAAATCAAAGACTCAATCCGATAAGATAGCTTCAAGAGGGAAACTCAATTTATTACAAGAGAGTAGAGAGGGGGAGAAACATCATAAGATCCAACTATAATAGCAAAGCTCGCGATACATCAAGATCGTGTGAAGTCGAGAACAGGAGAGAGAGAGAGAGAGACCAAACACATAGCTACTGGTACATACCCTCAGCCCCAAGGGTGAACTACTCCCTCCTCGTTATGGAGAGCGCCGGGATGATGAAGATGGCCACCGGTGATGGATTCCCCCTCCGGCAGGGTGCCGGAACGGGCTCCCGAGAGGTTTTTGGTGGCTACAGAGGCTTGCGGCGGCGGAACTCCCGATCTATCTTGATTTCTGATGTTTTTAGGGTACGTAGGCATATATAGGCGAAAGAAGTCAGCTGGGAGGTGCTCGAGGGGCCCATGAGACAGGGGGGCACGCCTAGTTGGGGGGGGGGCCCTCCTATCTTGTGGAGTCCTCGAGGATCTTCTGACGTGCACTCCAAGTCTCCAGGATCATATTCTTCCAAAAAATCACGTTGCCGAAGGTTTCATTCCGTTTGGACTCCGTTTGATATTCCTTTTCTTCGAAATACTGAAACAGGCAATAAAACAGCAATACGGGTTGGGCCTCCGGTTAGTAGGTTAGTCCCAAAAATGATATAAATCTGTAAAATAAAGCCTATAAACATCCAAAAGGGGTAATATAATAGCATGGAACAATAAAAAATTATAGATACGTTGGAGACGTATCAAGCATCCCCAAGCTTAATTCCTGCTCGTCCTCGAGTAGGTAAATGATAAAAAAGAAATTTTTGATGTGGAATACTACCTAGCATAATTCATAATGTAATCTTCTTTATTGTGGCATGAATGTTCAGATCCAAATGAATACAAAATAAAAGTTCATATTGACATAAGAAATAGTAATACTTCAAGCATACTAATCAAAGTAATCATGTCTTCTCAAAATAACATGGCCTAAGAAAGTTATCCCTACAAAATCATATAGTCTGGCTGTTGCTCTATCTTCATCACACAAAGTATTTAATCATGCACAACCCCGATGACAAGCCAAGCAATTGTTTCATACTTTAATAATCTCAAACTTTTTCAACTTTCACGCAATACATGAGCGTGAGCCATGGACATAGCACTATATGTGGAATAGAATGGTGGTTGTGGAGAAGACAAAAAGGAGAAGATAGTCTCACATCAACTAGGCGTATCAACGGGCTATGGAGATGCCCATTAATAGATATCAATGTGAGTGAGTAGGGATTGCCATGCAACAGATGCACTAGAGTTATAAATATATGAAAGCTCAACAAAAGAAACTAAGTGGGTGTGCATCCAACTCGCTTGCTCACGAAGACCTAGGGCATTTTGAGGAAGCCCATCATTGGAATATACAAGCCAAGTTCTATAATGAAAAATTCCCACTAGTAAATGAAAGTGACAACATATGAGACTCTCTATCATGAAGATCATGGTGCTATTTTGAAGCACAAGTGTGGAAAAAGAGATAGTAGCATTGTCCCTTCTCTCTTTTTCACTCATTTTATTTTTTTTCTTTCTTTTCTTCTTCTTTTTTTCTTTTTTTTTCTTTTTTCTTTTTTCTTTCTTTGGCTTTCTTTTTTTCTTTTTGTCCTTTCTCTTTTTTTCTTTCTTTTTTTTCTTTTTGTAAAGTCCGAAGTCTCATCGACTTGTGGGGGAATCATAGTCTTCATCATCCTTTCCTCACTAGGACAATGCTCTAATAATGAAGATCATCACACTTTTATGGATTTACAACTCAAGAATTACAACTCAAAGCTAGAACAAGATATGACTCTATATGAATGCCTCCGGCGGTGTACCGGGATATGCAATGAATCAAGAGCAACATGTATGAAAATTATGAAGGTGGCCTTGCCACAAATACAATGTCAACTACATGATCATGCAAAAAGTAATATGACAAAAGTAATGCGTGTCATATGAACGGAACGGTGGAAAGTTGCATGGCAATATATCTCGGAATGGCTATGGAAATGCCATAATAGGTAGGTATGGTGGCTGTTTTGAGGAAGGTAAATGGTGGGTGTATGGTACCGGCGAAAGTTGCGTGGTACAAGAGAGGCTAGCAATGGTGGAAGGGTGAAAGAGTGCGTATAATCCATGGACTCAACATTAATCAAAAGAACTCATATACTTGTTGCAAAAATTTAGAAGTCATCAAAAACCAAAGCACTACGTGCATGCTCCTAGGGGGATAGATTGGTAGGAAAAGACCATCGCTCATCCCCAACCGCCACTCATAAGGAAGACAATCAATAAATAAAATTGTGCTCCAACTTCATCACAAAGCGGTTCACCATACGTGCATGCTACGGGAATCACAAGCTTCAACACAAGCATTCTTTAAATTCATAATCACCCAACTAGCATAACTATAATATTACTACCTCCATATCTCAAAACAATTATCAAGCATCAAATTGATCATAGCATCCAATTCACTTTCTATGATAGTTTTTATTATGCCCAACTTGGATGCCTACCATTCTAGGACCAACTTTATAACCATAGGAAATACCATGCTGTTATAAAAGACTCTCAAAATAATATAAGTGAAGCATGAGAAACTAGCAATTTCTACAAAATATAACCACCGCCGTGCTCTAAAAGATATAAGTGATGCATTAGAGCAACCGACAAACTACTCCGAAAGATATAAGTGAAGATAAATGAGTAGTCGAATAATTGTGCAACTATGTGAAGACTCTCTAACATTAAGGATTTTCAGATCTTGGTATCTTATTCAAACAGCAAGAAAAACAAAATAAAATGACATTGCAAGGATAGCACAACTCATGTGAAGAAGCAAAAACTTAGGCTCAACCGATACTAACCGATAGTTGTTGAAGAAGAAAGGTGGGATGCCTACTGGGGCATCCCCAAGCTTAGATGCTTGAGACTTTTTGAAATATTATCTTGGGGTGCCTTGGGCATCCCCAAGCTTGAACTTTTGTGTCTCCTTAATTCCTCTCATATCATGGTTTCTCTTCTTTTTATCAAAAGCTTCATTCACAACAAACTCAATAAGAACTCGTGAGATAGGTTAGTATAAACCAATGCAAAACCTTATCATTTTCTATTGTAACAAATCACTAAAATTATTATTCAACATTGAATACTAAATGCCTCTCCATATTTAATACTCCTATCCTCAAATAGAATCATTAAACGAGCAAACATATGCAAACAATGCAAACATAACAGCAATCTGCCGAAACAGTACAGTCTGTAAAGAATGCAAGAGTATCAATACATCCCTAACTCCAAGAATTATGGAATAAAATTCACACTGTATTAAATTTATCAGAGCTCATTATGCAAAAAGTTTCAGCATTATATCATGCTCTGACTTTTCTAGGGAATTTTTGCAACAGCGGTAAACTTTCTGTTTTCAAACAGCAACATCTATACTAGCAAAATAAGCATGGCAAAGGCTATCCTTGACTTTTTTGTTGAAACTAAAAATGCAAAACATTATTATAAATAAAATCAAGCAAATACTAACAAAAGAAAATGACGCTCCAAGCAAAACACATATCATGTGGTGAATAAAAATATAGCTCCAAGTAAAGTTACCGATGACCGAAGACGAAAGAGGGGATGCCTTCCGGGGCATCCCCAAGCTTAGGCTCTTGGTTGTCCTTGAATATTACCTTGGGGTGCCTTGGGCATCCCCAATCTTAGGCTCTTGCCACTTTTTACTCCATAGTCCATCGAATCCTTACCCAAAACTTGAAAACTCCACAACACAAAACTCAACAGAAAACTCGTAAGCTCCGTTAGTATAAGAAAATAAAACCACCACTTAGGTGCTATAATGAACTCATTCTAAATTCATATTGGTGTAATATCTAATGTACTCCAACTTATCTATAGTTCATACAACTTAATACTAGCCATAGATTCATCAAAATAAGCAAACAACACATAGAAAACAGAATCTGTCAAAAACAGAAAAGTCTGTAGTAATCTGTAATAAACGTATACTTCTGAACTCCAAAAATCCTACCAAATTAGGAAGTCCTAAGCAATTTGTGTACCAATCCAGAGCAAAAAGAATCAGATCAAGAGCACGTCAAAACTAATTTACTGGGTGCAAAAGTTTCTGATTTTCAGCAGGATCAACACAACTATCACCGTAAGCTATCCTAAAGGTCTTACTTGGCACTTTATTGAAATAAAAGCTATAAAACATGATTACTACAGTATCATAATCATGTGAACACACAAAAACAGTAAGGATAAATATTGGGTTGTCTCCCAACAAGCACTTTTCTTTAATGCCTTCTAGCTAGGCATGATGATGGCAATGATGCTCACATAAAAGATAAGAATTGAAACATAACGGGAGCATCATGAAGCATATGACTAGGACATTTAAGCCTAACCCACTTCCTATGCATAGGGATTTTGTGATAAAACAACTTATGGGAACAATAATCAACTAGCATGGGAAGGTAAAACAAGCATGGCTTCAAGATTTTGAGCACATAGGGAGGAAACTTGATATTATTGCAATTCCTACAAGCATATGTTCCTCCCTCATAATAATTTTAAGTAGCATCATGAATGAATTCAACAATATAACCAGCACCTAAAGCATTCTTTTCATGATCTACAAGCATAGAAAATTTACTACTCTCCACATAAGCAAAATTCTTCCCATTCGGAATAGTGGGAGTATCATAAGAGACTTGAACACTAAAAATTGTTTCCACATTAAAAGAGTAATGTTCAGAAAAAGGGTAATCATAATCATGACAAGTTTTGTAAATATAATCATCACTACTTTTTATAGCATAAGTTTCATCACAATAATCATCATAAGTAGCAACTTCGTTCTCATCATAATCGATTGAAACCTCTCCCAAGATAGTGGAATCACTAAATAAAGTTGACACTCTTCCAAATCCACTTTCATATTCATCATAATAAAATTCAACATCCTCCAAAATAGTGGGATCACTACTTCCTAAAGTTGACACTCTTCCGAACCCACTTTCATCAGTATAATCATCATAAGTAGGAGGCATGCTATCATCATAACAACTTTGCATATCAAAATTTGGGATGCTAAAAATATCATCTTCATTAAACATAGCATCCCCAAGCTTGGGACAAATAAATTCTCAAATATTTCATCCTCATCAAACATAGCTTCCCCAAGCTTGGGCTCTTTCATATCATAAGCATAATCACTCTCATCATTAAAAATATGGATAGCACCAATAGAAAGCAATTTTCATCATCACAATGAGTAGTAGGAGCAACATCATTTGGGAGGTATACCTTTTTACCTTTGTTGCTCCTTCTTTTCTTTTTCTTCTTCATATTATGTGTGGGTTCAACCTTCCTCTTTGAGCTCCTTATTGATGAGATTGGTTGAATAGAAAGCTCCTCCTCGTTACCTGATTCATCATGAGAAATAATAGGAGGACATTGGGAAGTCTCTTCCCTTTCATTAGTATTTTCATCATCTTCTATTTGCTTTCTTTTCTTTAGGTAATTGGCAATATAAGGATTTTCAATGCAATTCTCCGCACAAAACAAATAAATCTTTTCTAGATCAATATCAAGGAATTTCTTATGGGCAAATTCTGGAAGGTCCTTAAGTAAACGTTTCAATTCTTCATAACCCAAAAGCAAACTAAGTTCATTGTAGTGAGCAATGGAGATCAAATCATCACAATTTTTGGACACGATTCGATCATGAAACAATTTGCATAGGAGATGTAAATGACCACGTTCATTGCAAAGTTCACAAGTACGGCAAAGGAATTTTAAATTTTGAGCACTCACACCTAGCCTTTCATGCAACCATTTAGTTTCTAAATGCTTATGCCTCTTGCAATAAATATCTTGTCTATTTGGTGTGTTCATGGAAACATGCACTCCACAAAAGTTGACATGCTCATAAGATATATTTTCATCATGACTAGAGCAATCATCATTAGTACTAAGGATATTCAATGAGTTCATACTAACAACATTGCAATCATGCTCATCATTCAAAGATTCAGTACCAAGCATTTTAATGCATTCTTCTTCTAGCACTTGAGCACAATTTTGTTTTCCATCATACTCACGAAATATATTAAAAAGACGAAGCGTATGAGACAAACTCAACTCCATTTTTTTATAGTTTTCTTTTATAAACTAAACTAGTGATAAAACAAGAAACAAAAAGATTCGATTACAAGATCTAAAGATATACCTTCAAGCACTCACCTCCCCGACAATGACGCTAGAAAAGAGCTTAGTTGACGGGGTGTGAGTGAGTGCCCTTTACCTAGCCTCCCCGGCAGCTGCGCCAGAAAAGAGCTTGATGTCTACTACACAACCTTCTTCTTGTAGACGTTGTTGGGCCTGCAAGTGCACAGGTTTGTAGGACAGTAGCAAATTTCCCTCAAGTGGATGACCTAAGGTTTATCAATCCGTAGGAGCAGGCGTAGGATGAAGATGGTCTCTCTCAAACAACCCTGCAACCAAATAACAAAGAGTCTCTTGTGTCCCCAACACACCCGATACAATGGTAAATTGTATAGGTGCACTAGTTCGGCGAAGAGATGGTGATACAAGTGCAAAATAGATAGTAGATATAGGTTTTTGTAATCTGAAATAATAAAAACAGCAAGGTAATTAATGATAAAAGTGAGCGTAAACGGTATTGCAATGGTAGGAAACAAGGCCAAGGGTTCATACTTTCAGTAGAGCAAGTTCTCTCAACAATAATAACATAGATAGATCATATAACAATCCCTCAACATGCAACAAAGAGTCACTCCAAAGCCACTAATAGCGGAGAACAAACGTAGAGATTATGGTAGGGTACGAAACCACCTCAAAGTTATTCTTTCGGATCGATCTATAAAAGAGTTCGTACTAGAATAACACCTTAAGATACAAATCAACCAAAACCCTAATGTCACCTAGATACTACATTGTCACCTCAAGTATCCATGGGCATGATTATACGATATGCATCACACAATCTCAGATTCATCCAACCAACATAAAAGTACTTCAAAGAGTGCCCCAAAGTTTCTACCGGAGAGTCAAGAAAACGTGTGCCAACCCCTATGCATAGGCTCATGGGCGGAACCCGCAAGTTGGTCACCAAAACATACATCAAGTGGCACGTGATATCCCATTTTCACCACAGATAAACACGGCAAGACATACATCAAGTGTTCTCAAATCAAAGACTCAATCCGATAAGATAACTTCAAGAGGGAAACTCAATTCATTACAAGAGAGTAGAGAGGGGGAGAAACATCATAAGATCCAACTATAATAGCAAAGCTCGCGATACATCAAGATCGTGTGAAGTCGAGAACACGAGAGAGAGAGATCAAACACATAGCTACTGGTACATACCCTTAGCCCCGAGGGTGAACTACTCCCTCCTCGTCATGGAGAGCGCCGGGATGATGAAGATGGCCACCGGTGATGGATTCCCCCTCCGGCAGGGTGCCAGAACGGGCTCCCGAGAGGTTTTTGGTGGCTATAGAGGCTTGCGGCGGTAGAACTCCCGATCTATCTTGATTTCTGATGTTTTTAGGGTATGTAGGAGTATATAGGCGAAAGAAGTCAGCCGGGAGGTGCTCGAGGGGCCCACGAGACAGGGGGGCGCGCCCAGTAGGGTGGGGGGCGCCCTCCTATCTTGTGGAGTCCTCGAGGATCTTCTGACGTGCACTCCAAGTCTCCAGGATCATATTCTTCCAAAAAAATCACGCTGCCGAAGGTTTTATTCGATGTGGACTCCGTTTGATATTCCTTTTCTTCGAAATACTGAAACAGGCAATAAAACAGCAATACGGGCTGGGCCTCCGGTTAGTAGTTTAGTCCCAAAAATGATATAAATGTGTAAAATAAAGCCTATAAACATCCAAAAGGGGTAATATAATAGCATGGAACAATCAAAAATTATAGATACATTGGAGACGTATCAGCCATCCCTCCGGCGACGGCAACGCGGGGGCGGGTGGAGGGTGGGTGTCGGGCCGCCAGCGGCTAGGGTTTCCACCGAGTCACCCGACGTGGGGGTCGAGGGTGAGAAGGGTATTTATTTTACCATTTTCATTAATAATCGATAAATAAACAAGAATTATCAGGTTAAGTAGCAGAAATCAGGCTATGATACGTCTCCAACGTATCTATAATGTTTGATTGCTCCATGCTACTTTATCTACTGTTTTGGGCAATATTGGGCTTTATTTTCCACTTTTATATTATTTTTGGGACTAACCTATTAACCGGAGGCCCAGCCCAGATTTGTTGTTTTATGCTATTTCAGTATTTCGAGGAAAAGGAATATCAAACGGGGTCAAAACGGAATGAAATCAACTGGAGAAGTTATTTTTGGAAGGAAAGCCACCCGATGGACTTGGAGTGCATGTCAGGAAAAAAGGGAGGTGCTCACGAGGGTGGGGGCGCGCCCACCCCCCTAGGGCGCGCCCCTGCCTCGTGCCCCCCCCTTCGGTCCACCGACGTACCCCTTGCACCCATATATACCTACGTATCGTAAAACTTCCAGAACAGAAGATAGATCGGGAGTTCCGCCGCCACAAGCCTCTGTAGCCACCAAAAACCTCTCGGGAGCCCATTCCGGCACCCTGCCGGAAGGGGATCCCATCACCGGTGGCCATCTTCATCATCCCGGTGCTATCCATGACGAGGAGGGAGTAGTTCACCCTCGGGGCTGAGGGTATGTACCAGTAGCTATGTGGTTGATCTCTCTCTCTCTCGTGTTCTCTCTCGTGTTCCCTCTATGGCACGATCTTGATGTATCCCGAGCTTTGTTATTGTAGTTGGATCTTATGATGTTTCTCCCCCTCTACTCTCTTGTGATGAATTGAGTTTCCCCTTTGAAGTTATCTTATCAGATTGAGTCTTTTATGAGAACACTTGATGTATGTCTTGTCGTGATTACCTGTGGTGACAATGGGATATCATGTGCCACTTGATGTATGTTTTGGTGATCAACTTGTGGGTTTCGTGACTTTGGGAACCTATGCATAGGGGTTGGCACACGTTCTTGACTCTCCGATAAAAACTTTGGGGCACTCTTTGAAGTACTTTGTGTTGGTTGGATGAATCTGAGATTGTGTGATGCATATCGTATAATCATGCCCACGGATACTTGAGGTGACAATGTAGTATCTAGGTGACATTAGGGTTTTTGTTGATTTGTGTCTTAAGGTGTTATTCTAGTACGAACTCTTTTATAGATTGATCCGAAAGAATAACTTTGAGGTGGTTTCGTACCCTACCATAATCTCTACATTTGTTCTCCGCTATTAGTGGCTTTGGAGTGACACTCTTTGTTGCATGTTGAGGGATTGTTATATGATCTATCTATGTTATTATTGTTGAGAGAACTTGCACTAGTGAAAGTATGAACCCTAGGCCTTGTTTCCTATCATTACAATACCGTTTACGCTCACTTTTATCATTAGTTAGCTTGCTGTTTTTATATTTTCAGATTACAAATACCTATATCTACTATCCATATTGCACTTGTATCACCATCTCTTCGCCGAACTAGTGCACCTATACAATTTACCATTGTATTGGGTGTGTTGGGGACACAAGAGACTCTTTGTTATTTGGTTGCAGGGTTGTTTGAGAGAGACCATCTTCATCCTACGCCTCCCACGGATTGATAAACCTTAGGTCATCCACTTGAGGGAAATTTGCTACTGTCCTACAAACCTGTGCACTTGCAGGCCCAACAATGTCTACAAGAAGAAGGTTGTGTAGTAGACATCAAGCTCTTTTCTGGCGCCGTTGCCGGGGAGGCTAGGTAAAGGGCACTCACTCACACCCCGTCAACTAAGCTCTTTTCTGGCGCCGTTGCCGGGGAGGTGAGTGCTTGAGGGTATATCTTTAGATCTTGCAATCGAATCTTTTTGTTTCTTGTTTTATCACTAGTTTAGTTTATAAAAGAAAACTACAAAAAAATGGAATTGAGTTTGTCTCATACGCTTCATCTTTTTAATATCTTTCGTGAGAATGATGGAAAGGAAAATTGTGCTCAAGTGCTAGAAGAAGAATGCATTAAAATGCTTGGTACTAGATCTTTGTATGATGAGCATGATTGCAATGTTGTTAGTATGAATTCCTTGAATATCCATGATGCTAATGATATGCAAAGCCACAAGCTTGGGGAAGCTATGTTTGATGAAGATGATATTTTTAGCATCCCAAGTTTTGATATGCAAAGTTGTTATGATGATAGCATGCCTCCTACCTATGATGATTATATTGATGAAAGTGGGTTCGGAAGAGTGTCAACTTTAGGAAGTAGTGATCCCACTATTTTGGAGGATGTTGAATTTTATTGTGATGAATACGAAAGTGGATTTGGAAGAGTGTCAACTTTATTTAGTGATTCCACTATCTTGGGAGAGGTTTCAATCGATTATGATGAGAACGAAGTTGCTACTTATGATGATTATTGTGATGAAACTTATGCTATAAAAAGTAGTGATGATTATATTTACAAATCCTTGTCATGATTATGATTACCCTTTTTCTGAACATTACTCTTTTAATGTGGAAACAATTTTTAGTGTTCAAGTCTCTTATGATACTCCCACTATTCCGAATGAGAAGAATTTTGCTTATGTGGAGAGTAGTAAATTTTCTATGCTTGTAGATCATGAAAGGAATGATTTAGGTGCTGGTTATATTGTTGAATTAATTCATGATGCTACTGAAAATTATTATGAGGGATGAACATATGCTTGTAGGAGTTGCAATAATGCAAAGTTTCCTCTCTATGTGTTGAAAATCTTGAAGTTATGCTTGTTTTACGTTCCTATGCTAGTTGATTATTGTTCCCATAAGTTATTTGCTCGCAAAATCCCTATGCATAGTAAGTGGGTTAGACTTAAATGCGCTAGTCATATGCTTCATGATGCTCGCGTTATGTTTCAATTCTTATCTTTTATGTGAGCATCATTGTCATCATCATGCCTAGCTAGAAAGGCATTGAAGAAAAGCGCTTGTTGGTTGACAAACCAATATTTATCCTTACTGTTTTTGTGTGTTCACATGATTATGCTACTGTAGTAATCATGTTTTATAGCTTTTGTTTCAATAAAGTGCCAAGTAAGACCTTTAGGATAGCTTACGGTGATAGTTGTGTTGATCCTGCTGAAAATCAGAAACTTTTGCACCCAGTTAATTAGTTTTTTTAATTCACAAAAACGTGCTTCTGATCTGATTAGTTTTGCTATAGATAGGTACGCGAATTTACTAGGACTTCCTAATTTGGTAGGATTTTTGGTGTTCCATAACTATACGTTTGATACAGATTACTACAGACTGTTCTGTTTTTCACAGATTCTGTTTTCTATGTGTTGTTTGCTTATTTTGATGAATCTATGAGTAGTATCGAAGGGTATGAACCATAGATAAGTTGGAGTACAGTAGATATTACACCAATATGAATTTAGAATGAGTTCACTACAGTACCTAAGTGGTGGTTTTACTTTCTTATACTAACGGAGTTTACGAGTTTTCTGTTGAGTTTTGTGTTGTGGAGTTTTCAATTTTTGGGTAAGGATTCGATGGACTATGGAAATAAGGAGTGGTAAGAGCCTAAGCTTGGGGATGCCCAAGGCACCCCAAGGTAATATTCAAGAATAGCCAAAATCCTAAGCTTGGGGATGCCCCGGAAGGCATCCCCTCTTTCGTCTTCGTTCATCGGTAACTTTACTTGGAGCTATATTTTTATTCACCACATGATATGTGTTTTGCTTGGAGCGTCATTTTCTTTTATTAGTATTTGCTTGATGTTATTTATATGAATATTTTGCTTCTTTAGTTTCAATAAAAAAGTCAAGGATAGCCTTTGCCATGCTTATTTTGCTAGTATACATGTTGCTGTTTGAAAACAGAAAGTTTATCGCTGTTGAAAAAATTCCCTAGAAAAGTCAGAGAATGGTATAATGTTGAAACCTTTTGAATAATGAGCTCTGATAAATTTACTACAGTGGGAATTTTATTTCATAATTTTTGGAGTTAGGGAAGTATGGATACTCTTGCATTCTTTACAGAATGTACTGTTTTGGCAGATTGATGTTATGTTTGCATTGTTTGCTTGTTTAATGATTCTATTTGAGGATAGGAGTATTAAATATGCAGAGGCATTTAGTATTCAATGTTGAATAATAATTTTATTGATTTTTTACAGTAGATTATTATAAGGTTTTGCATTGGTTTATACTAACCTACCTCACGAGTTCATGTTGAGCTTGGTGTGGATGAAGCTTTTGAGAAATAGAGAAACCATGATATGAGAGGAATTAAGGAGACACAAAAGTTCAAGCTTGGGGATGCCCAAGGCACCCCAAGATAATATTCCAAGAAGTCTCAAGCATCTAAGCTTGGGGATGCCCCGGTAGGCATCCCACCTTTCTTCTTCAACAACTATCGGTTAGTATCGTTTGAGCCTAAGTTTTTGCTTCTTCACATGAGTTGTGCTATCCTTGCAATGTCATTTTATTTTGTTTTGCTTGCTGTTTGACTAGAGTACCAAGATATGAAATTCTTTAATGAGAGAGAGTCTTCACATAGTTACATAATTATTTAGCTACTCTTTGATCTTCACTTATATCTTTTTGGAGTAGTTTGTCATTTACTCGTGTGCTTCACTTATATTATTTTGAGAGTCTTTTAGAATAGCTATGGTTACAAAATTGGTCCTAGAATGGTAGGCATCCAAGTTGGGTATAATAAAAACTATCATAGGAAGTGAATTGGATGCTATGATCAATTTGATACTTGATAATTGTTTTGAGATATGGATGTAGTCATATTAAAGTCATGCTAGTTGGGTGATTATGAATTTAAAGAATGCTTGTGTTGAAGTTAGCAAGTCCCGTAGCATCACGTATGGTTAAAGTTGTGTAACAAATTTGAAACATGAAGTGTACCTGGCTTGTGCATCCTTATGAGTGGCGGTCGGGGACGAGCGATGGTGTTTTCCTACCAATCTATCCCCCTAGGAGCATGCGTGTAGTACTTGATTTTTGATGACTTCTAAATTTTTGCAATAAGTATATGAGTTCTTTTGACTAATGTTGAGTCCATGGATTATACGCACTTTTACCTTTCCACCATTGCTAGCATCTTCGGTACCGTGCATTGCCCTTTCTCACCTTGAGAGTTGGTGCAAACTTCGCCGGTACATCCAAACCCCGTGATACGATACACTCTATCACACATAAACCTCCCTATATCTTCCTCAAAACAGCCACCATACCTACCTATTATGGCATTTCCATAGCCACTCCGAGATATATTGCCATGCAACTTTCCACCATTCCGTTCATCATCATCATGACATACTTTACTTTTGTCATATTGCCATTGCATGATCATGTAGTTGACATCGTATTTGTGGCAAAGCCACCATGCATTATTTTTCATACATGTCACTCTTGATTCATTGCACCATCCCGGTACACCGTCGGAGGCATTCATATAGTCATATCTTGTTCTAGTTTCGAGTTGATGTTCTTATGTTGTAATCAATAGAAGTGTGATGATCATCATTATTAGAGCATTGCCCAAAAAGAAAAAAAAAAGAAAAAAAGAAGAAAGGCCAAAAGAAAAGAAAAAAAAGGACCAAAAAAAGGGAAAAAAAGGAGAAAAAGAAAAAAAAGAAATAAATAAAAAGGGCAATGTTACTATCTCTTTTTCCACACTTGTGCTTCAAAGTAGCACCTTGTTCTTCATATAGTGGGAATTTTTCATTATAGAACTTGGCTTGTATATTCCTATAATGGGCTTCCTCAAATGCCCTAGGTCTTCGTGAGCAAGCAAGTTATGCACACCCACTAGTTTTCTTTTGTTGAGCATTCATTTATAGCTCTAGTGCATCTGTTGCATGGCAATCCCTACTCCTCATGTTGACATCAATTGATGGACATCTCCATAGCCCGTTGATTATCCTCGTCAATGTGAGACTTTCTCCTTTTTTTGTCTTCTCCACACAATCCCCATCATCATATTCTATTCCACCCATAGTACTATATCCATGGCTCACGCTCATGTATTGTGTGAAGGTTGAAAAAGTTTGAGATTATTTAAGTATGAAACAATTGCTTGGCTTGTCATCGGGGGTATAGAAGTTGGGAACATCTTTGTGTGACGAAAATGAAGCATAGCCTAACTATATGATTTTGTAGGGATGAACTTTCTTTTGCCATGCTATTTTGAGAAGACATGATTACCTTGATTAGTATGCTTGAAGAGTTACTATTTCTTTTATCAATATGAACTTTTTATTTTGAATCATTTGGATCTGAACATTCATGCCACAATAAATAAAATTACATTGAGAATTATGCTAGGTAGCATTCTACATCAAAAATTCTGTTTTTATCATTTACCTACTGGAGGACGAGCAGGAATTAAGCTTGGGGATGCTTGATACGTCTCCAACGTATCTATAATTTTTTATTGTTCCATGCTATTATATTACCCCTTTTGGATGTTTATGGGCTTTATTTTACACATTTATATCATTTTTGGGACTAACCTACTAACTGGAGGCCCAGCCCATATTGCTGTTTTATTGCCTGTTTCAGTATTTCGAAGGAAAGGAATATCAAACGGAGTCCAAACGGAATGATGTTGGGGAACATAGTAATTTCAAAAAAATTCCTACGCACACACAAGATCATGGTGATGTATAGCAACAAGAGGGGAGAGTGTTGTCTACATACCCTTGTAGACCGTAAGAGGAAGCATTAGCACAACGCAGTTGATGTAGTCGTACGTCTTCACGACCCGACCGATCAAGCGCCGAAACTACGGCACCTCCGAGTTCTAGCACACGTTCAGCTCGATGACGTCCCTCGAACTCCGATCCAGCCGAGGGTCGAGGGAGAGTTCCGTCAGCACGACGGCGTGGTGACGATCTTGATGTTCTACCGTCGCAGGGCTTCGCCTAAGCACCGCTACGATATTATCGAGGTGGACTATGGTGGAGGGGGGCACCGCACACGACTAAGAGATCCAGGGGATCAATTGTTGTGTCTTTGGTGCTAGCCCTGCCCCTCTATTTATATGTTGAGCCCCGGGGTCGAAACTTGGAGCAAAAGCCTCCTCAAAGTCGGTTTTGCCCGAAAGGCAAGAGTCCCACTCGGACTCCAGGACCAAACGCCACAATCCTTGGCGTCTGGCCCAGAAGCCATGGGCATCAGCGTCTGGCCCTGACGCCAGGGTCTCTGGCGTTTGGCCCCCTGGCCTCGGCAAAACTCCTTTTGCACTGACCTAAAGCCTCATGGGCTTGACCCCTTGGCCTAACCATATCATCCAATATATGAATCTTTACATCTCGACCATTTTGAGAATCCTCGTCATGTCCCCGATCTCATCCGGGACTCCGAACTCCTTCGGTACATAAAAACATGTAAACTCATAATATAACTGTCATCGAAACCTTAAGCGTGCGGACCCTACGGGTTCGAGAACAATGTAGACATGACCGAAACACGTTTCCGGTCAATAACCAATAGTGGAACCTGGATGCTCATATTGGCTCCCACATATTCTACAAATATCTTTATCAGTCAGACCGCATAACAACATACATTGTTCCCTTTGTCATCAGTATGTTACTTGCCCGAGATTCGATCGTCGGTATCTCAATACCTAGTTCAATCTCGTTACGGGCAAGTCTCTTTACTCGTTACGTAATGCATCATCCCGTAACTAACTCATTAGCTACATTGCTTGCAAGGCTTATAGTGATGTGCATTACCGAGTGGGCCCAGAGATACCTCTCCGACAATCGGAGTGACAAAACCTAATCCCGAAATACGCCAACCCAACATGTACCTTCGGAGACACCTGTAGAGCTCCTTTATAATCACCCAGTTACGTTGTGACGTTTGGTAGCACACAAAGTGTTCCTCCGGTAAACGGGAGTTGCATAATCTCATAGTTACAGGAACATGTATAAGTCATGAAGAAAGCAATGGCAACATACTAAACGATCAAGTGCTAAGCTAACGGAATGGGTCAAGTCAATCACATCATTCTCCTAATGATGTGATCCCGTTAATCAAATGACAACTCATGTCTATGGTTAGGAAAGTTAACCATCTTTGATTAACGAGCTAGTCAAGTAGAGGCATACTAGTGACACTATGTTTGTCTACGTATTCACACATGTATTATGTTTCCGGTTAATACAATTCTAGCATGAATAATAAACATTTATCATGAAATAAGGAAATAAATAATAACTTTATTATTGCCTCTAGGGCATATTTCCTTCAGTCTCCCACTTGCAATAGAGTCAATAATCTAGTTCACATCGCCTTGTGATTTAACACCAATATTCATATCTATATATGATTAACACCCATAGTTCACATTGTCATGTGACCAACACCCAAAGGGTTTACTAGAGTTAATAATCTAGTTCACATCGCTATGTGATTAACACCCAAAAGAGTACTAAGGTGTGATCATGTTTTGCTCGTGAGAGAGGCTTAGTCAACGGGTCTGTCACATTCAGAGCCGTATGTATTTTACAAATATACTATGTCTACAATGCTCTGCACGGAGCTACTATAGATAATTGCTCCCACTTTCAATATGTATCCAGATTAAGACTTAGAGTCGTCTGGATCAGTGCCAAAACTTGTATCGACGTAACCCTTTACGATGAACCTTTTTGTCACCTCCATAATCGAGAAACATATCCTTATTCCACTAAGGATAATTTTGACCAATGTCCAGTGATCTACTCCTAGATCACTATTGTACTCCCTTGCCAAAACAGGGCAGAGTATACAATAGGTCTGGTCCATAGCATAGCATACTTTTATAGAACCTATGACTGATGCATAGGGAATGACTTTCATTCTCTTTCTATTTTCTGCTGTGGTCGGGATTTGAGTCTTACTCAATTTCATACCTTTGCAACACAGGCAAGAACTCTTTCTTTGACTGTTCCATTTTGAACTACTTCAAAATCTTGTCAAGGTATGTACTCATTGAAAATCTTATCAAGCGTCTTGATCTATCTCAATAGATATTGATGCTCAATATGTAAGTAGCTTTACTGAAGTCTTTCTTTTAAAGAACTTCTTTCAAACACTCTTTATGCTTTGCAGAAAAATTCTACATTATTTCCGATCAACAATATGTCATTCACATATACTTATCAAAAATGCTGTAGTGCTCCCACTCACTTTCTTGTAAATACAGGCTTCACCGTAAGTCTGTACAAAACTACATGCTTTGATCAACTTATCAAAGCATATATTCCAACTCTGAGATGCTTGCACCAGTCCATAAATGGATCGCTGGAGCATGCACACTTTGTTAGCACCTTTAGGATTGACAAAACCTTCTGGTTGCATCATATACAACTCTTCTTTAAGACAACCATAAAGGAATGTAGTTTTGACATCCATTTGCCAGATTTCATAAAATGTGGCAATTGCTAACATGATTCAGACAGACTTAAGCATCGCTACAATTGAGAAAATCTCATTGTAGTCAACACCTTGAACTTGTCAATAACCTTTTTGCGACAAATCAAGTTTTATAGATAGTAACACTACTATCAATGTCTGTCTTCCTCTTGAAGATCCATTTATTTTCTATGGTTTGCCGATCATCGGGCAAGTCCACCAAAGTCCACACTTTGTTCTCATACATGGATCCTATCTCAGATTTCATGGCTTCCAGCCATTTTGCGGAATCTGGGCTCATCATCACTTCCTCATAGTTCGTAGGTTTATCATGGTCTAGTAACATGACTTTCAGAACAGGATTACCGTACCACTCTGGTGCGGACCATATTCTGGAAGACTTACGAGGTTTTGTAGTAACTTGATCTGAAGTTTCATGATCATCATCATTAGCTTCCTCACTAATTGGTGTAGGAATTACTGGAACTGATTTCAGTGATGAACTATTTTTCAATTAGGGAGAAGGTACAGTTACCTCATCAAGTTCTACTTTCCTCCCACTCACTTCTTTCGAGAGAAACTCCTTCTCTAGAAAGGATCCATTTTTAGCAACGAATATCTTGCCTTCGGATCTGTGATAGAAGGTGTACCCAACATTTTCCTTTGGGTATTCTATGAAGACGCACTTCACCGATTTGGGTTTGAGCTTATCAGGATGAAACTTTTTCACATAAGCATCATAGCCCCAAACTTTAAGAAACGACAACTTGGGTTTCTTGCTAAACCACAGTTCATATAGTGTCGTCTCAACGGATTTAGATGGTGCCCTTTTAACATGAATGCAGTTGTCTCTAATGCATAACCCCAAAACGATAATGGTAAATCAATAAGAGACATCATAGATCGCACCATATCCAATAAAGTGCGGTTACGACGTTCGGACACACCATAACGTTGTGGTGTTCCAGGTGGCGTGAGCTGTGAAACTATTCCACATTGTTTTAATTGAAGACCAAACTCGTAACTCAAATATTCGTCTTCGTGATCAGATTGCAGAAACTTTATTTTCTTGTTACGAAGATTTTTCCACTTCACTCTGAAATTCTTTGAACCTTTCAATTATATCAGACTTATGTTTCATCAAGTAGATATACCCATATCTGCTCAAATCATCTTGTGAAGGTCAGAAAATAACGATACTTGCCACAAGCATCAACACTCACTGGATCGCATACATCGGTATGTATTATTTCCAATAAGTCAGTAGCTTGTTCCATTGTTCCGGAGAACGGAGTTTTATTCATCTTGCCCAAAAGGCACGGTTCGCAAGCATCAAATGATTCATAACCAAGTGATTCCGAAAATCCATCTTTATGGAGTTTCTTCATGCGCTTTACACCGATATGACCCAAACGGCAGTGCCACAAATAAGTTGCACTATCATTATTAACTTTGTATCTTTTGGCATCAATATTATGAATATGTGTATCACTACGATCGAGATCCAATAAACCATTATCATTGGGTGTATGACCATTGAAGGTTTTATTCATGTAACTTTAAATGAATAACCGTATTGCAATAAACATGATCAAATCATATTCATGCTCAACGCACACGCTAAATAACATTTATTTAGGTTTAACACTAATCCCGAAAGTATAGGGAGTGTGCGATGATGATCATATCAATCTTGGAACTACTTCCAACACTCATCGTCACTTCCCCTTCAACTAGTCTCTGTTTATTCTGTAACTCCTGTTCGAGTTACTAATCTTAGCAACCGAACAAGTATCAAATACTCAGGGGCTACTATAAACACTAGTAAGGCACACATCAATAACCTGTATATCAAATATACCCTTGTTCACTTTGCCATCCTTCTTATCCACCAAATATTCAGGGCATTTCCGCTTGCAGTGACCATTTCCTTTGTAGTGTAAGCACTCAGTTTCAGGATTTGGTCCAGCTTTGGTTTTCCTCACGGGAGTGACAACTTGTTTGCCATTCCACTTGAAGTTTCCCTTTCTTTCCCTTTTCTTGAAACTAGTGGTTTTGTCAATCATCAACACTTGATGCTCTTTCTTGATTTCTACCTTCGTCGATTTCAATATCACGAAGAGCTCGGGAATTGTTTTTGTCATCCCTTGCATACTATAGTTCATCACGAAGTTCTAGTAACTTGGTGATGGTGACTAGAGAATTCTGTCAATCACTATCTTATCTGGAAGGTTAACTCCCACTTGATTCAAGCGATTGAAGTACCCAGACAATCTGAGCACCTGCTCACTAGCTGAGCGATTCTCCTCCATCTTTTAGCTATAGAACTTGTTGGAGACTTCATATCTCTCAACTCGGGTATTTGCTTGAAATATCAACTTCAATTCCTGGAACATCTCATATGGTCCATGATGTTCAAAACGTCTTTGAAGTCCCGATTCTAAGCCGTTAATCATGGTGCACTAAACTATCAAGTAGTCATCATATTGAGCTAGCCAAACGTTCATAACATCTGCATCTGCTCCTGCAATAGGTCTGTCACCTAGCGGTGCATTAAGGACATAATTCTTCTGTGCAGCAATGAGGATAAACCTCAGATCACGGATCCAATCCGCATCATTGCTACTAACATCTTTCAACACAATTTTCTCTAGGAACATATCAAAATAAACATATGAAAGCAACAACGCAAGCTATTGATCTACAACATAATTTGCAAAATACTACCAGGACTAAGTTCATGATAAATTTAAGTTCAATTAATCATATTACTTAAGAACTCCCACTTAGACAGACATCTCTCTAGTCATCTAAGTGATCACGTGATCCAAATCAACTAAACCATGTCCGATCATCACGTGAGATGGAGTAGTTTCAATGGTGAACATCACTATGTTGATCATATCTACTATATGATTCACGTTCGACCTTTCGGTCTCCGTGTTCCGATGCCATATCTGTTATATGCTAGGCTCGTCAAGTTTAACCTGAGTATTCCGCGTATGCAACTATTTTTGCACCCGTTGTATTTGAACGTAGAGCCTATCACACCCGATCATCATGTGGTGTCTCAGCACGAAGAACTTTCGCAACGGTGCATACTCAGGGAGAACACTTCTTGATAATTTTAGTGAGAGATCATCTTAAAATGCTACCGTCAATCAAAGCAAGATAAGATGCATAAAGGATAAACATCACATGCAATCAATATAAGTGATATGATATGGCCATCATCATCTTGTGCTTGTGATCTCCATCTTCGAAGTACCGTCATGATCACTGAGGGAGTCCTGGACTAGGGGGTGTCCGGACAGCCGGACTATCATCGTCCGCCGGACTCCAAGACTACGAAGATACAAGATTGAAGACTCCATCCCGTGTTCGGATGGGACTTTCCTTGGCGTGGAAGGCAAGCTTGGCGATACGGATATGTAGATCTCCTACCATTGTAACCGACTCTGTGTAACCCTAGCCCTCTCCGGTGTCTATATAAACCGGAGGGCTTTAGTCCGTAGGACACAACATACATTACAACAATCATACCATAGGCTAGCTTCTAGGGTTTAGCCTCCTTGGTCTCGTGGTAGATCCACTCTTGTACTACCCATATCATCAATATTAATCAAGCAGGACGTAGGGTTTTACCTCCATCAAGAGGGCCCGAACCTGGGTAAAACATCGTGTCCCTTGTCTCCTGTTACCATCCGCCTAGACGCACAGTTCGGGACCCCCTACCCGAGATCCGCCGGTTTTGACACCGACATTGGTGCTTTCATTGAGAGTTCCTCTGTGCCGTCACCGATAGGCTCGATGGCTTGTCCAATCAACAATGCCGTCCAGGGTGAGACTTTTCTCCTCGGACAGATCTTCGTATTCGGCGGCTTCGCACCGCGGGCCAACTCATGTGGCCATCTGGAGCAGATCGAAAGCTATGCCCCTGGCCATCAGGTCAGGTTCAGAAGCCTAAACTTCACGGCCGACATCCGCAGGGACTTGATCTTCGACGGACTCGAGCCTCATCCGAGCGTGCCGCGCTGTCATGATGGGCATGATTTAGCTCTGCCGCTGGACAGTGCCTTGGTGGCCGCACACGAACCCGCTCCGACCCTCAGTCCGGAGCTGATCGCCCAGATCGAGGACCGGTGGCTGGACACCGCCTCGGGGGCTGCACCTTCCACGGCAATGGAGCCGAACACTAACCTTGTCGAGGTGGACTCCGAGGTGCCGGACTCCTTACCAGACTCCGAACCTCCTGCGCCCCTGCCAATCGAATCTGATTGGGCACCGATCAGGGAGTTCACGGCCGCGGACATTTTCCAACACTCGCCCTTTGGCGATATCCTAAATTTGCTAAAGCATCTCTCGCTATCCGGAGAGCCCTGGCCGGATTATGCCAGGATGGTTGGGATACGGCGATGAAGAAATTCAGAGCCCACCCACCACCCACTTTGTAGCCACTGTCGACGATCTAACCGACATGCTAGACTACGACTCCGAAGACATCGACGGTATGGACGACGATGCCGGAGATGAACAGGAACCAGCGCCTACAGGGCACTGGAAGACCACCTCGTCATACGACATATACATGGTGGACACCCCAAAAGATGGGGACGGCGAAGAAGCAGCGGAGGCAGATTCCTTAAAGAAACAGCCCAAGCGCCGGCGTCAGCGGCGCCGCTCTAAATCCCGCCACAGCAAGAATGGAGATTCCAGCACAGGAGATAATAACACTCCAGATAGTGCCGAAGACAATCCCCTCCAGCAAGAGTCAGCGCAGGAGGATGCAGAAGCAAGCCCTCGCGAGAGAGCGGCGGACGAATAGGTCGAGGATGATAATTACATGCCTCCCTCCGGAGACGAAGCAAGCCTCGGCGACGACGAATTCATCGTGCCTGAGGATCGAACAAGAGCGTTTCAAATGCAGGCTTATCGCCACGGCAAATAGCCTAAAGAAAAAGCAGCAGCAGCTTCAAGCTGATCAAGACCTGCTGGCCGACAGATGGACTGAGGTCCTCGCGGCCGAAGAGTATGAACTCGAACGTCCCTCCAAAAGTTACCCAAAACGCAAGTTGCTCCCCCGATTAGAGGAAGAAGCATACATACCTTCATCACCAGTGCACGATACGGCCGACCGACCACCCCGTGGTCGCGACAGAGAGGCATCTAGGCCCTCCACCAAGACCGTACCCCGGCATCGCTCCAAAAGTACGAAGCCAAGAGGGAACGCGCCGGACTTGCGAGATATATTGGAGGACAAAGCAAGGCAATCTAGATCCATCTACGGATCACGTGGGCGCCCCGCGACCCACGACGAATACCGTCGCGCCAGATACAACAACTCCGGCCGAGCCGAACACAGCAGACAACGCTCGCTCGAGCTACGTCGTGACATTGCTCAATATAGAGGCGCCGCACACCCGCTATGCTTCACTGACGAAGTAATGGATCATTAGATCCCTGAAGGGTTTAAACCCGTAAACATTGAATCCTACGATGGCACAACAGACCCCGCGGTTTGGATCAAAGATTATCTCCTTCACATCCATATGCCCCGGGGCGACGATCTCCACGCCATCAAATACCTCCCACTCAAGCTTAAAGGACCAGCTCGGCATTGGCTTAACAGCTTGCCCGCAGAGTCAATTGGGTGTTGGGAAGACCTGGAAGCCGCATTCCTTGACAACTTCCAGGGCACATATGTGCGACCACCAGACGCCGATGACCTAAGCCACATAATTCAGCAGCCAGACGAATCGGCCAGACAGTTCTGGACACGGTTCTTGACAAAGAAAAACCAAATCGTCGACTGTCCGGATGCAGAGGCCCTCGCAGCCTTCAAACATAACATCCGCGACGAGTGGCTAGCCCGGCACCTGGGACAGGAAAAGCCGAAATCCATGGCAGCCCTCACATCATTAATGACCCGCTTTTGCGCGAGAGAGGATAGCTGGCTAGCTCGCAGCAACAACCTTAGTAAAAATTCTGGCAGTCCGGACACTAAGGACCACAGTGGCAGGTCGCGTCGAAGCAAAAAAAAACGCCGTATTAACGGCGACGACAAGGAGGATACGGCAGTCAATGCCGGATTCCGAGGCTCTAAACCCGGTCAGCGGAAGAAGCCATTCAAAAGAACCACTCCGGGTCCGTCCAATTTGGACCGAATACTCGACCGCTTATGCCAGATACATGGCACCCCCGAAAGGCCAGCTATTCACACCAACAGAGACTGTTAGGTATTCAAGCAGGCAGGCAAGTTAATTGCCGAAAACAATGACAAGGGGCTGCATAGCGACGACGAGGAAGAGACCCGGCCGCCGAACAGTAGAGGACAGAAGGGTTTCCCCCCACAAGTGCGGACGGTCAACATGATATACGCAACCCATATACCCAAGAGGGAGCGGAAGCGTGCACTAAGGGACGTATACGCGATGGAGCCAGTCGCCCCAAAGTTCAATCCATGGTCCTCTTGTCCGATCACTTTCGATCGAAGAGACCATCCGACCAGCATCCGCCATGGCGGATTCGCCGCATTGGTTTTAGACCCAATCGTCGATGGATTTCACCTCACGAGAGTCCTGATGGACGGCGACAGTAGCCTGAACCTGCTTTATCAGGATACAGTGCGCAAGATGGGCATAGACCCCTCAAGGATTAAACCTACAAAGACGACCTTTAAAGGCGTCATACCAGGTGTGGAGGCCAATTGTACAGGCTCAGTCACACTGGAAGTGGTCTTCGGATCCCCGGATAATTTCCGGAGCGAGGAGTTAATCTTCGACATAGTCCCATTTCGCAGCGGCTATCACGCTCTGCTCGGACGAACCGCGTTTGCAAAGTTCAACGCGGTGCCGCATTACCTTAAGCTCAAGATGCCAGGCCCTTGTGGAGTCATCACGGTCAACGGAAATACGGAACGCTCCCTCCGAACGGAGGAACATACAGCGGCTCTCGCGGCAGAAGTACAGAGCAGCCTTTTAAGGCAATTTTCGAGTCCGGCCGTTAAACGGCCGGATACAGCCAAACGCGCCCGAAGCAACACCAGCCAAGACCACCTGGCACGATCCGAGCACGCGTAGCAATGCGGCCCTAACCCCAGCCCTAGCATGATCGCAAGAACAACCCTCCGCGTCCATCATTACGCTTTGGAGATACCATGGGCGTAGGGGAAGGGGCACGACCACAATAGACCCAGAGTGCGGCTCGACCACACCAGGGGCTCGCAAGTGTGTCACTCTTTTTTATTATTTTCCTTCTTTGTATACACAGGACTCCGTTAATCAGAGGCCCTGTCCGGCGGTGAACCTGCCGAACTCACGATGCAACAGCCAGGGAAGAAAGAAGGCTGCGACGAACACTCAGGTGGTCTCCATTACGAGCATTAAATTTGATTATATACACCAAGTCCGCAGCTCATCCCTGGAGGGGGACATGTTTAATTAGTCCAAACCCTTGCTTCCCGCACTATTTGTATCAGTCCGCACTCATAGCAGACTTCCTTTAATAAATAATGCAGCACTTCTCGCCTGTAATTACATATACATGTTCATTACATGACATCTTGCACCCGTATATTTTGGTACGGCCTAATACACCAGGGGCTTATGTTCCTCGCATTATGGTGTGATAAGTCCGAACACTTTCACAAGTGCGGCACCCCGAACTTATAGCATTATATGAATCAGCTCCAAATCATGTCTTGGGTCAATAGTTGGGTTTGCCCAGCTCCCACGTTTTGGTGCCTTATGTTCTGTTCTGTCGGCTAAGGTGGCACTGGGAGAACCACTACGATTGCGCCCCGGTTGAGCTGGGCGAGCGCCTCAGTGGAGAAAGCTAAAACTGACTGGCATGATAAGGCGAGAGACTGGTCGCTGTTTGAGAGGTCTTTTCGGGTCCCTAAAGACCCATGCCGCTTCGAGCAAAGTACCGGATAATGTCCGATGAAGGCGTGGATAGCGCCTCGAATTCGGTCTTCCGAATACCAGGGGCTTAGCCGAAATTTAAAATTATAGAATTCTATGGCTAAGTGAGAGTGTTCAAGCATTATAAGTCCGGTTGCCTTGTTCGTTGTGTTGAGCGCCTCCCTAGATGGACCCAAAAATGGGAACAAGAGTGCTCAAGTTTATCCCAAACACCCCAGCACTCGCGGCTCGGGGGCTGAAGCCAACGACTTGCCATCTCTCAGATTTTATAAACG
This sequence comes from Triticum aestivum, assembly GCF_018294505.1. NCBI lineage: Eukaryota > Viridiplantae > Streptophyta > Magnoliopsida > Poales > Poaceae > Triticum > Triticum aestivum. Next base: position 43,461,989 of record NC_057810.1, read on the forward strand.
GCCGCACAGAAGGTAATATTTTAAATTAAACAAGCGTTGCTTAAAGTGCATATGAACAAAGTTTTCAGCGCACAGGATAATACATAGCGAGTTTACTCAAAAATTACATCTCTGGGGCATTCATCCGCAATATCGCGGGCTCCCTTCAGGACAGTTTTATAATACATTTCGGGCGCACGATACTCCTTGCCCGGTGGCGCGGGTCAGTAAGAAGCTTCTCCGCGTCCAGCCTGCCCCAGTGCACCTTTGTGCGGGCAAGGGCACGACGAGCACCTTCAATACAGGCAGAGCTCTTGATGACCTCCACCCAGGGGCATGCATCCACCAGCCGCCGCACGAGGCCGAAATAGCTCCCAGGCATGGCCTGTCCAGGCCACAGCCGGACTATCAGGCCCTTCATGGCCTCCTCAGCCGCCTTGTGGAGCTCGACCAGCTGCTTCAGCTGGTCGCTTGGGGGCACCGGATGGCCGGCCTCAGCGTACTGAGACCCGAAGACCTTCTCCGTTGAGCTCCCCTCCTGGCCACGGTAAAATGTGGCGGCATCGGATACACTGTGTGGCAGATCTGCAAACGCCCCTGGAGAGCTCCGAATTCGGGTAAGTGTCAGGTAGTTTACATTAACATGCTTGCTTTGCATGAAAAATGCCTTACCCGCCGCTATCTTCTTCACATATTCAACCTCCTGAAGGGCCTTACGGGCCTCGGCCTTGGTGGACTTGGCACTTTCGAGAGCCGAGGCAAGCTCGGACTCTCGAGTCTTTGAGTCGCGCTCCAAACTCTCATGCTTCTCCATGAGAGCCTGGAGCTCTTGCCGCACTTCCGCCACCCGCGCCTCCTGCTTCTCTCGCTCGGCCCGTTCCGCGGCCGCATTGTGTTCGGCCGCGGACACAGCCTCCTTCAGGGTTGCCACCTCGTTAGTGGCCCCTGCAGTACCCACGTTATCCTTGTCATTTTTCGCAACCTAAATCCTTTTCTGTAAGGTAAATCTTCAAAGTGGTGTTACTCACCTTCTTTTTCCTCGAGCTGCTTCTTGGCATGGCCGAGCTCTTGCTCGGACCGCTCAAGATCCTGCTTCAATGCACCGACCTCCGCAGTCAGTGCGGCAGAGGTCAGCAGCGCAGCCTGCAAAACCCATATTGACATATTTTTTAAGCAACCCTGCGTATATCTTTTTAGATCCTCAGTCCGGCTTTTCTTTCCGAACACCGAACCGAGCATCAGGGGCTACTGTCTATGCGGTATTACATTACATAATTTTAACTTCTTACCTCAAAGCCTGTTAGAAGGCTACTGCAGGCTTCGGTCAGCCCGCTCTTGGCGAGCTGAACCTTCTGAATCACCGCACTCATAACAGTGCGGTGTTCTTCCTCGATGGAAGTGCCTTTGAGCGCCTCCAGCAAGTTGTCCGGCGCCTCCGGTTGGACGGAGGCCGCCGGCGTCACGGTCTTTCCCTTCTTTCGAAGGGGCCGCCTGCCGGACTCTGGAGCCACTGCAGGTTCCGGCGTAGAGTCCGGCGCAAAGTCCGGGAGGATGCCTTGCGGCGCCTCCGGAGCCTCCTCCTGATGGGTCCCTTTCTGGGATCCCACCTCGGCGTCCTCATCGGCGCGAGGGGTGAAGGCAGTCGGAAGGGAATCCACATCCGACGGGGCCAACGACCCACTCGATGAAGCGGGGAGATTATCATCGGCTGGACTGCGGGCAATATGCGGCATTAGTAGGAAACTACGTGACACAAAAGAAATTGCATACCATTCAGGGATCCGGATACTTACGATCTTGCCGGAGGCCTGGCCCTTAAAGGCCACTCCTCGTCGCCAACGTCGGTGTTGGCAGAGCTGTCCGGGGGAATAGTTCTCCCCCTCTTGGACCCTTCGGCCTCCCCTGTTGGGGAAGCCTTCCTCTTCCTCTCTCCCCCCTCCGGGAGAGAGTCTTCTTCCTCCTCCTCGTCTTCGGGGGAGGAGTCCGCCTCGTCGTCGGACGCCTGATAATGGGAACTCTTTCGAGTGCCCGTGGCCACCTTCTTGGCCTTCTTCTCCGGCACCACATGTGGTGCCGGAACCAGCAGCCCCGCTAGACGGGCATCCACTGGGTCTTTTGGCATGGGAGCCGGGCAGATGAGCTGCTCGGCCTTCTTCATGCATTCCTGTCAAAGGAAAAGGGAGATTGAAACCCTCTTAGAATCAATCTATTTACAATAAGTGTCCCATAAAGGGGTAGAATCACTTACCTCGTCAGCCGGATGCTGCGAGTGAAATCCGCGATCTTCCATCGCGGATGCGGGGGCTTCGGCGCCCTTAAACAGCACCCTCCAGGCGCCTTCATACGTCGTGTCGAAGAGCCCGCTCAGTGCCTGGTGCTGTTCCGGATTGAACTCCCACAGATTGAATGCCGGTTCTTGGCATGGGAGAATCCGGCGGACGGGCATGACTTGGACCACGTCGACAAGCCTGAGCTTCTTGTTCACCAGCTTCTGGATACAGGCTCGGAGTCCCGTCAGCTCCTTCGGATTACCCCACAGCAAGCCCTTCTCTTTCCAGGAGGTGAGCTGCGTAGGGATACCAGATCTAAACTCGGGGGCCGCCGCCCACGTAGGGTCGCGCGGCTCGGTGATGTAGAACCACCTCGATTGCCACCCCTTGACGGAGTCCACAAGGCCCCTTCGAACCAGAGGACGTTGGGCATCTTGCCCAACATGGCGCCTCCGCACTCCGCCTGCGTGCCCTTCACTACCTTTGGCTTGACGTTGAAGGTCTTGAGCCACAAGCCGAAGTGGGGCCGGATGCAGAGGAGGGCCTCGCACACAGCGATAAACGCCGAGATGTTGAGGATGAAGTTCGGCGCCAGATCATGGAAATCCAGGCCGTAGTAGAACATGAGCCCCCGGACAATGGGGTGAAGTGGAAAGCCCAGTCCGCGGAGGAAGTGGGGAAGGAAAACGACCCTCTCATGGGGCCCCGGGGTAGGGACGAGCTGCCCCTCGATGGGCAGCCTATGCGCGATGTCGCCGGAAAGGTATCCGGCGCTGCGCAGCTTTGTGATATGCTCCTCCTTAATGGTGGAAGCCAACCATTTGCCTCCCCCTCCGTACATGGTCGGAGAAGGTTGAGACGAGATGCGCGAACTTGGGTGCTGGAGCTTGAGTGCGCGGAGGTGGATAAGCAAAGGAGGAAGAAGGCGTGGGTGAAAAGGTGAATCCTTATCCCTTATATATAGGCGGGCAAAGACTATGCGCCCCCACCAGCCTGGTAAAACTCGCTTATCTCCCAAGCGCCACCATCAATGGCGCGGTTGGGTTACCCACGTCCGTATTGATGAGAATCCCGGAATAAGGGGAACACGATCTCTGCTTCGACAAGACGTGCCAAGGAAACCGCTTCGCTAAACGTGCTGAGGTGGTATAATAAAAAACGATTCAAGTAAAGGCTTGGTAGTGGTGTGACGTCATGCCGCAAAATACGTCAGCAGATTGAGCTTGTGTACATTTTATTCTCTCTACGGTGGAATGTGGAATTTATTTTGCAGAGCCGGACACTATCCTGGTGTTCATGATCTTCTCTGGATTATTCAAAGGGGGAACCCGCCTTGCAATGCCGAACATTATGCGCGCCGGACTTATCGTCATTGAAGCCTGGTTCAGGGGCTACTGAGGGACTCCAAGACTACAAAGATACAAGATTGAAGACTCCGTCCCGTGTCCGGATGGGACTTTCCTTGGCGTGGAAGGCAAGCTTGGCGATACAGATATGTAGATCTCCTACCATTGTAACCGACTCTGTGTAACCCTAGCCCTCTCCGGTGTCTATATAAACCGGAGGGCTTTAGTCTGTAGGACACAACATACATTACAACAATCATACCATAGGCTAGCTTCTAGGGTTTAGCCTCCTTGATCTCGTGGTAGATCCACTCTTGTACTACCCATATCATCAATATTAATCAAGCAGGACATAGGGTTTTACCTCCATCAAGAGGGCCCGAACCTGGGTAAAACATCGTGTCCCTTGTCTCCTATTACCATCCGCCTAGACGCACAGTTCAGGACCCCCTACCCGAGATCCGCCGGTTTTGACACCGACAATCACCATCGTCACCGGCGCGACACCTTGATCTCCATCATAGCATCGTTGTCGTTACGCCATCTATTGCTTCTACGACTATCGCTACCGCTTAGTGATAAAGTAAAGCAATTACAGGGCGTTTGCATTTCATACAATAAAGCGATAACCATATGGCTCCTGCCAGTTGCCGATAACTTCGGTTACAAAACATGATCATCTCATACAATAAAATATAGCATCACGTTTTGACCATATCACATCACAACATGCCCTACAAAAACAAGTTAGACGTCTTCTACTTTGTTGTTGCAAATTTTACGTGGCTGCTATGGGCTGAGCAAGAACCGTTCTTACCTACGCATCAAAACCACAACGATAGTTTGTCAAGTTAGTGCTGTTTTAACCTTCGCAAGGACCGGGCGTAGCCACACTCGGTTCAACTAAAGTTGGAGAAACAGACACCCGCTAGTCACCTGTGTGCAACGCATGGCGGTAAAACCAGTCTCGCGTAAGCGTACGCGTAATGTCGGTCCGGGCCGCTTCATCCAACAATACCGCTGAACCAAAGTATGACATGCTGGTAAGCAGTATGACTTGTATCGCCCACAACTCACTTGTGTTCTACTCGTGCATATAACATCAAAGCATAAAACATAGGCTCTGATACCACTGTTGGGGAACGTAGTAATTTCAAAAAATTTCCTACGCACACACAAGATCATGGTGATGTATAGCAACGAGAGGGGAGAGTGTTTTCTACATACCCTTGTAGACCGTAAGCGGAAGCGTTAGCACAACGCGGTTGATGTAGTCGTACGTCTTCACGGCCCGACCGATCAAGCGCTGAAACTACGGCACCTCCGAGTTCTAGCACACGTTCAGCTCGATGACGTCCCTCGAACTCCGATCCAGCCGAGTGTCGAGGGAGAGTTTCGTCAGCACGACGGCGTGGTGACGATCTTGATGTTCTACCGTCGCAGGGCTTCGCCTAAGCACCGCTACAATATTATCGAGGTGAACTATGGTGGAGGGGGGCACCGCACACGACTAAGAGATCCAAGGAATCAATTGTTGTGTCTTTGGTGCTAGCCCTGCCCCTCTATTTATATGTTGAGCCCCGGGGTCGAAACTTGGAGCAAAAGCCTCCTCAAAGTCGGTTTTGCCCGAAAGGCAAGAGTCCCACTCGGACTCCAGGACCAAACGCCACAATCCTTGGCGTCTGGCCCAGAAGCCATGGGCATCAGCGTCTGGCCCTGATGCTAGGGTCTCCGGCGTTTGGCCCCCTGGCCTCCGCAAAACTCCTTTTGCACTGACCTAAAGCCTCATGGGCTTGACCCCTTGGCCTAACCATATCATCCAATATATGAATCTTTACATCTCGACCATTTTGAGACTCCTCGTCATGTCCCCGATCTCATCCGAGACTCCGAACTCCTTCGGTACATAAAAACATGTAAACTCATAATATAACTGTCATCGAAACCTTAAGCGTGCGGACCCTACGGGTTCGAGAACAATGTAGACATGACCGAAACACGTTTCCGGTCAATAAATAATAGCGGAACCTGGATGCTCATATTGGCTCCCACATATTCTACGAAAATCCTTATCGGTCAGACCGCATAACAACATACGTTGTTCCCTTCGTCATCGGTATGTTACTTGCCCGAGATTCGATCGTCGGTATCTCAATACCTAGTTCAATCTCGTTACCGGAAAGTCTCTTTACTCGTTACATAATGCATCATCCCGTAACTAACTCATTAGCTACATTGCTTGCAAGGCTTATAGTGATGTGCATTACCGAGAGGGCCCAGAGATACCTCTCCGACAATCGGAGTGACAAAACCTAATCTCGAAATACGCCAACCCAACATGTACCTTCGGAGACACCTGTAAAGCTCCTTTATAATCACCCAGTTACGTTGTGACGTTTGGTAGCACACAAAGTGTTCCTCCGCTAAACGGGAGTTGCATAATCTCATAGTTACAGGAACATGTATAAGTCATGAAGAAAGCAATAGCAACATACTAAACGATCAAGTGCTAAGCTAACGGAATGGGTCAAGTCAATCACATCATTCTCCTAATGATGTGATCCCGTTAATCCAATGACAACTCATGTCTATGGTTAGGAAACTTAACCATCTTTGATTAACGAGCTAGTCAAGTAGAGGCATACTAGTGACACTATGCTTGTCTATGTATTCACACATGTATTATGTTTCCGGTTAATACAATTCCAGCATGAATAATAAACATTTATCATGAAATAAGGAAATAAATAATAACTTTATTATTGCGTCTAGGGCATATTTTATTCAAATGAAACCCTCGGCAGCGTGATTTTTTGGAAGAATATGATCCTGGAGACTTGGAGTCCACGTCAGAAGATCCTCGAGGAGGCCACGAGATAGGAGGCCATGCCCCCCTTACAGGGTGGTGGCCCCCTGTCTCGTGGGCCCCTCGAGCACCTCTCGTCTGACTTCTTTCGCCTATATAAGCCTACGTACCCTAAAACCATCGAATATCAAGATGGATCGGGAGTTCTGCCGCCGCAAGCCTCTGTAGCCACCAAAAAACTCTCGAGAGTCTGTTCCGGCACCCTGCCGGAGGGGGCACCCATCACCGGTGGCCATCTTCATCATCCCGGCACTCTCCATGACGAGGAGGGAGTAGTTCACCCTCGGGGCTGAGGGTATGTACCAGTAGCTATGTGTTTGATCTCTCTCTCTCTCTCTCTCGTGCTCTCTCTCGTGTTCCCTCTATGGCACCATCTTGATGTATCCCGAGCTTTGATATTGTAGTTGGATCTTATGATGTTTCTCCCCCTCTACTCTCTTGTGATGAATTGAGTTTCCCCTTTGAAGTTATCTTATCGGATTGAGTCTTTTATGAGAACACTTGATGTATGTCTTGCCGTGCTTATCTGTGGTGACAATGGGATATCATGTGCCACTTGATGTATGTTTTGGTGACCAACTTGCGGGTTCCGCCCATGAACCTATGCATAGGGGTTGGCACACGTTTTTGAATCTCCGGTAGAAACTTTGGGGCATTCTTTGAAGTACTTTGTGTTGGTTGGATGAATCTGAGATTGTGTGATGCATATCGTATAATCATGCCCACGGATACTTGAGGTGACAATGGAGTATCTAGGTTACATTAGGGTTTTGGTTGATTTGTGTCTTAAGGTGTTATTCTAGTACAAACTCTTTTATAGATCGAACCGAAAGAATAGCTTTGAGGTGGTTTCGTACCCTACCATAATCTCTACGTTTGTTCTCCGCTATTAGTGGCTTTGGAGTGACTCTTTGTTGCATGTTGAGGGATTGTTATATGATCTATCTATGTTATTATTGTTGAAAGAACTTGCACTAGTGAAAGTATGAACCCTAGGCCTTGTTTCCTATCATTGCAATACCGTTTACGCTCACTTTTATCATTAGTTACCTTGCTGTTTTTATTATTTCAGATTACAAAAACCTATATCTACCATCCATATTGCACTTGTATCACCATCTCTTCGCCAAACTAGTGCACCTATACAATTTAGCATTGTATTGGGTGTGTTGGGGACACATGAGACTCTTTGTTATTTGGTTGCAGGGTTGCTTGAGAGAGACCATCTTCATCCTACGCCTCCTACGGATTGATAAACCTTAGGTTATCCACTTGAGGGAAATTTGCTACTGTCCTACAAACCTGTGCACTTGCAGGCCCAACAACGTCTACAAGAAGAAGGTTGTGTAGTAGACATCTTCGAGTTTCATCGTAAACTCATCTTGATGCCATTTATTGTTGCCAAACAAATGTCGACGCCCCTAATACAACTGCCTCAACAAACCACGTGGATAAGACACCCCAACGCCGGTTTCCCAAGCGTAATCAGCTCCGGAACGATGCCCCCCAAAGGAGGAGAATGACATGAAGATGCCTCCATCACCCGATCCAAGAATCTGAGGTTTCCCTCCGGAGCCAAGGCCGTAGGGAGAAGGATGAGCACACCTCCATGACGACGCTTTCAAGAACGATTGTGACAACTGTGACTATTAGCCACTGTCTAACCTAAAGAATGTTGATACTCTAAATAAACTGATCTAGTGACTGATTGGCTTCTGTAGGGAAGCTCTCGCGTGAACTGTGCGAACAAATAGAGTACAAATTGAAATTAAATTCAGATGGTATCGTGGTTTTTTTGTTTTTGATCAAAGAAGGGCTTGCGCCTTCCGATTTTCATTACTGAAAACCACTAAGGTTCACAACCAAGTTCAGACTGAAAAGAAAAGACTGAAACGAAACCATAACGACGCCGCAACATCCCAGAAGGCCAACACCGGCCAGCCAAACCACGCAAACACCCAGAACAAGTTCACCAACTATGACAGAATTCAACCTACATTGATCATCATTACAGCAAAAGCAGCCAAGGAGCTAAAGGAGCCTAGCAACAAGAACAACAAATTTCAGGTCCACCACCATAAGAGATTCTTCATTCCAGCCACACTACATTGATCTTCCACCCTTGCTTGGCTGTGAACACCTCATTTGCTGCCCGTTCTAGCACCCTTGCTCCCAGCTCCAGCATTTTTATTGACGACTCCTTTATCTGCAGAATGGACCAGTCAGTTAACCACCTGCACATCATTTTGACAATACAGAAAGGATCATTTATCCTTTTCTTTTCAAAAATAATTGCATTTCTGCTTTTCCATATTGCCCAAAACAGGGCTGAAATACCCACCAGAACCATTTTCTTGTCATCTTTATTAAATTTCCTAATCTAGTCCCCAAAACAGTCTTTTACATTTGAAGGAACAGTTTTAAACCCACACACACACATCTGACCAAAGTCCATAATAATGAAGCAGCAGAACAAGAAAAAAGCAGATGATCAATTGATTCATCTTTCCCACAAAGAACACAATCTTTTCCTCCCTTCCAACCTTTTTTTAACAACACATCCCTAGTTAGAATACTTTTTTTATTAACTAACCATAAAAACACTATCAGTTTTGCAGGTAACTTGGACTTCCATAGGTATTTCTGTGGGAATTTCACCCCTGCTGCAACCAATTTCCTATATAAGGACCCCACAGAAAACCTATGATCAGCAGTGAGGGTCCAAAGAATTTTGTCTGCACCCCTGCATTTGAATTTCCTCACATCTCTTTTTGAGGCAATTCCAAAGCCCTAGAGTCTCCCCATATAAGGTTCTTCTAAACTTGAATCCATGTCATCCTTTGTGTATGGCCTCTTCCACAGTAATATTGTGGTCAAAACTTATATCATATAGTCTAGGATAAGCTTCTCTTAAAGGTTTATCATCCACCCAGGAATATTCCCAGAACCTAGTGCTTCTCCCATCCCCCACCTTTTTCTTAACAAATTTGTAAAAGATCTCCTTAATTTGCCGCAAGCTGGCCCAAAATTAGGAATCCCTAGGCCTTTTGCTCACTAGAGCCAAACAGCCACCTTTTCTATATTTTTCATTCAATATATCTTGCCACATACCTTTTTCACTTTCCATTTTCCAAAACCATTTGGCAAGAAGTGCAATATTCATTATTTCAAGATTCAGTATCCCTAAACCACCTATTTCTTTAGGTAAACAACATTCTTTCCATTTCACTAAGTGATAATTTTTGACATTCTCATCTTCCTGCCATACCAATCTGGATCTAAAAAAATATGCTTTCTTAATAATCCCTTTGGGCATAGCATAGAAGGACATAATGAATAAAGGTATATTAGTCACGCATGCTTGCACCAGAGTGATTCTACCTGCAATGGAGCACAACAACTTCCCTTGCCAACATCCACATCTTTTTTCAATTTTGTCAGTCACACAATCCCAGTGTGTATTTCTGATCCTGGTTTCTGACACAGGCATTCCCAAGTATTTAATGGGTAAATCCCCCATCTTACATGTCAGAATTTCTTGATAAATCATTTGTTTCTCTTTAGCCTTGCCAAATAACAACAATTCACTTTTATGAAAATTGATTTTGAGCCCAGACATTTGCTCAAAAGTCCATAGTATAAGTTTGAGATTTTTCACACTTTCCACCTCATCTTTAATCAAGAATATAGTATCATCAGCATATTGTAACATATTAATCCCCTTTTCTTCTTTTTTATTTAATACCCCCTTGACCAAATCATGCTTCAGGGCATTACTCATTAAAATGGCTAAGGCATCAGCAGCTATGTCAAAAAGCCAAGGTGACATAGCATCTCCTTGCCTTAATCCTTTAAAAGTTCTAAAATATGGGCCAATTTCATCATTCACTTGAATTCCAACATGTCCTCCTCTCATAGTTTCCATTACCCAGTCACACCATTTATCAGGAAATCCTTTCATTTTCAGCATTTGAATCACAAAGGGCCATTTTATCTTATCATATGCCTTCTCAAAGTCTACTTTGAATATTAGGGCATCTTCTTTATTCTTGTGAAAAGAATTCAGGGCCTCATGCAAAATTACAATCCCCTCCATTATGTATCTGCCCTTAATAAAGGCAGTTTGGGTTCTGGAGATCACATGGGCCACACATTTAGCCAGCCTATTCATCAGTACTTTAGTAATGATCTTAAAACTAACATTTAGCAGGCAAATAGGCCTAAACTTCTGAATTTGTTTAGCATCCTTGGTCTTTGGTATTAAAGTAATTATGTCATAATTGAGTCTGGCAATATTGATTTCTCCTTTTGCAAAACTATCCACTAGAGCTTCCAGATCCCATTTAACCACTTCCCAGAAGTCTTGATAAAAATCAGCAGGGAACCCATCAGGACCTGGGCTTTTGTTTCTTTTCATCCCAAAGACAACCTGATGTATTTCAGTTAGGGAAAAAGGTGCCATAAGTTCCTCTCTCTCTTGTGTATCAATTTTGTCCATCTCCATCTCTCTCAGTGAAATGCTAGACTCTTCAGGATGTCCAAATAATTCTTTATAAAATTTAGTAATATACTCCATTAACTTCCCTTCCCCTTCTACAATCCCTTCCTCCTGCTCTAGGGAGACAATTCTATTTTTCCTTCTTCTCCCATTTACCTTAGCATGATAATACCTGGTGTTTCTATCTCCATCTTTGATTTCTGTATCTTTATATCTCTGCAACCATTTCATTTCCTCTTGTAACATCACTCTTTTCAATTGAGCTCTAAGCTCCTTCTGTTCATTTCTGTCCACAACACTTAGTCCCATAATCTCAGCTCTCTTGTCTAAATCATCCAGATCTTTTATTATCTCCATTTTTATTTTTCTGTACCAAGCATCCACATTTCTATTCCACCCTTTAGCTTTCTTTCTCAATTTTCTTAATCTTGATTGCCATCTATCCAAAATGTCCCCATAATATCTCTCATTCTAGGTATTGTACACCAACTCTCTAAAACCCTCTCTCAGCAACCAAGCATTTTCATATCTGAAAATATATTTATGCTTATGTGCCTCCCCTGTATCCAAGAACAAGGGGGTATGATCAGAGATTTCTCTAGCAAAAGCTTGCAATATAGTTAGTGGATACCTCTCCTCCCAAGCTGGGCACATCAACACCCTGTCCAATTTTTCAAAAGTAGGGTGAGGGAGTCCTGGATTAGGGGGTATCCGGACAGCCGGACTGTGTACAACGTCCGGACTATTGAAGCATGAAGATACAAGACTCAAGACTTCGACCCGTGTCCGGATGGGACTCTCCTTTGCGTGGAAGGCAAGCTTGGCGATCCGGATATTATATTTCCTTCCTTGTAACCGACTCCATGTAAACCCTAGCCCTCTTCGGTGTCTATATAAACCGGAGAGGTTGGTCCTTAGAAGGTCGATCACAATTACAATCATACCATTGTAGGCTAGCTCTTAGGGTTTAGCCTGTACGATCTCGTGGTAGATCTACTCTTGTAGTACCCATATCATCAATATTAATCAAGCAGGAAGTAGGGTTTTACCTCCATCGAGAGGGCACGAACCTGGGTAAACATCTGTGTCCCTTGCTTCCTATTACCATCAGCCTTGACGCACAGATCAGGACCCCCTACCTGAGATCCGCCGGTTTTGACACCGACATTGGTTCTTTCATTGAGAGTTCCTCTGTGTCATCGCCGTAAGGCTCGATGGCTCCTTCGATCATCATTGACGACGCTGTCCAGGGCGAGACTTTCCTCCCCGGACGGATTTTCGTGTTCGGCGGCTTCGCACTGCGGGCCAATTCGCTTGGCCACTTGGAGCAGATCGATAGCTCTGCCCCCGGCCACCAAGTCAAGTTCGAAAACTTGAACTACACGGCGGATATCCGAGGAGACTTGATCTTCAATGGATTCGGGCCAGCGTCAGGAGCGCCGAACAGCCACGATGAGCATGGCTTAGACCTGCTGTCGGATGATGCTCGGGATATCACCCCGGCAGAAGCCTCAAATCTAAATCCAGGGCAGGCTGCGTCGCCTAAGGACGGAGGGCTGGACCCCGCCCCGCAGGTGTGACGCCCAGATAATTAAGCTACAGTAATCCCCTGTTAATGGTGCCATGTCATCATGTTACTGTTGCTAATCTTCACCTGATCCTAATCACAATCTAAATTCAAATTTAAACTAAAGTCCAAAATTCAAATTTGTCAAACATGGAATCTAAAATGTTTGATGTATGGCAAATAATCCCTGGATATTTGTCATGTGGAAACCACATTTTTATGATGGGTTTAAGTGCTCTAAAAAGATTAAAACAGGGACTAGGTGTTTAATTTATTTATAAAGCAAAAAAAGGGAAAGGGAAAACCCCTGGGCCTAGCCCACCTTGTCTGGCCCAGCTCCCCAACTGGACAGCCCACTTTCCCCCTCCCCTGGGCCTTGGCCCAGCTGGCCAAGCCAAGCCAGGCCAGCCCAACCCACGCCCCCACTCATCCCCCTCCTCACGATACAGGAGCAGGGGAGCCGTGCCAGGCATCCATGGCGCCCCGGCCAGGTGCCGGCCATCCCGCGGCCCCCCGGATGGTTAAGAGCCCCGAACCACTCCTCCCTCTCTGCCCGCTGAAACCCCAGCCCCCAAATCCCCCTTCTCCCTCTCCCTCTTCTTCGTTTTGGAGAGGAGGCCGACGCGGTCGCCGCTGTGCCTTGCCCGTCCTCACGGCCACCGAGCCCCGTTCGTCTCGCCATCGTGCCATTTGTCTCCGCCGTCGTCGTCTACCCCGTCCCCGTCCGTGAGCGCAAGTCGGGAGCCACTGCAGGGAGCGGATCGAGCTGCCCCCTTTCGCCTCTGTCGCCAGCGCCCGCCGTCATCTCCGTCCACTGCTGCTGCTCCTAAGCTCGCACGGGGCCTTCTTGGCCACATGGTGAGCTCCTCCCTTCTTCCCTTCCTCTTCTCCCGCCGTGCTTTTCGCCGTAGCTAGTTCGCCCGCAAGCCGAGCTCCGCCGTCCGCCATTGCCGTCGTAGGGCTCGCCTCCGAGCTCCTCCGCTCGAGCCAGTAGCTCCGACGAGCTCCTGGGGCTCCATAGACCTCCCCTAGCCCTTTACTTCGCTTGCACACGCGCTGTAACGCCGATCCCGAACTCCGGCCGAACGCACCACCCGCCGCCGTCGATGTAGCGCTCCACTCCGGCTGAGTTAGCCCATGGGACCGCCGTAGATCAATGCAGCATCGGATGCCCGATCGAACGCGCCTAGCCGCACCTCTCCCCGTGCCCCGTAGCGCGATTCCGGCCAACTCCGGCGAGGCACCGCCGCTATTTTGGTTGCCGGAGTCACTCCGGTGACGGCCGCCGACGTGGCTGGCCTGGGGACCACCCCTGAGCCACTGCCAGTGGGCCCCGCGGGTCCTAGTTGACTGGGTTGACCCAGTCAACTGCTGACCAGGCCGCCCAGTGCCACTGACTATTGGGGAACGTAGTAATTTCAAAAAAATCCTACGCACACGCAAGATCATGGTGATGCATAGCAACGAGAGGGGAGAGTGTGTCCACGTACCCTCGTAGACCGTAAGCGGAAGCGTTATGACAACGCGGTTGATGTAGTCGTATGTCTTCACGATCCGACCGATCCAAGTACCGAACGTACGGCACCTCCGAGTTCAGCACACGTTCAGCTCGATGACAATCCCCGGACTCCGGTCCAGCAAAGTGTCGGGGGTGAGTTCCGTCAGCACGACGGCGTGGTGACGATGATGATGTTCTTCGCCTAAACTCCGCGACGATATGACCGAGGTGGAATATGGTGGAGGGGGGCACCGCACACGGCTAAGGAACGATCTTGAAGATCAACTTGTGTGTCATGGGGTGCCCCCTGCCCCCGTATATAAAGGAGCAAGGGGGTAGGAGGCCGGCCCTAGGAGGGGGCACGCCAAGTGTGGAGTCCTACTAGGACTCCCTAGTCCTAGTAGGATTCCACCTCCCTTGTTGGAGTAGGAGAAGGGGAAAGAGGGGGAGAGGAACAAGGAAAGGGGGGCTGCACCCCTTGTCCAATTCGGACCAGAGGGGGGGCGCAGGCCTCCTTCCTTTTGGCCTCTCTCCTCTATTCCCGTATGGCCCAATAAGGCCCATATACTCCCCGGCGAATTCCCGTAACTCTCCGGTACTCCGAAAAATACCCGAATCACTCGGAACCTTTCCGAACTCCGAATATAGTCGTCCAATATATCGATCTTTACGTCTCGACCATTTCGAGACTCCTCGTCATGTCCCCGATCTCATCCGGGACTCCGAACTCCTTCGGTACATCAAAACTCATAAACTCATAATATATCTCTCATCGAAACCTTAAGCGTGCGGACCCTACGGGTTCGAGAACAATGTAGACATGACCGAGACACGTCTCCGGTCAATAACCAATAACGGAACCTGGATGCTCATATTGGCTCCCACATATTCTACGAAGATCTTTATCGGTCAAACCGCATAACAACATGCATTGTTCCCTTTGTCATCGGTATGTTACTTGCCCGAGATTCGATCGTCAGTATCCAATACCTAGTTCAATCTCGTTACCGGCAAGTCTCTTTACTCGTTACATAATGCATCATTCCGTAACTAACTCATTAGCTACATTGCTTGCAAGGCTTATAGTGATGTGCATTACCGAGAAGGCCCAGAGATACCTCTCCGACAATCGGAGTGACAAAACCTAACCTCGAAGTACGCCAACCCAACATGTACCTTCGGAGACACCTGTAGTACTCCTTTATAATCACCCAGTTACGTTGTGACGTTTGGTAGCACCCAAAGTGTTCCTCCGGTAAACGGGAGTTGTATAATCTCATAGTTACAGGAACATGTATAAGTCATGAAGAAAGCAATAGCAACATACTAAACGACCAAGTGCTAGGCTAACGGAATGGGTCACGTCAATCACATCATTCTCCTAATGATGTGATCCCGTTAATCAAATGACAACTCATGTCTATGGTTAGGAAACTTAACCATCTTTGATTAACGAGCTAGTCAAGTAGGGGCATACTAGTGACACTATGTTTGTCTATGTATTCACACATGTATTATGTTTCCGGTTAATACAATTCTAGCATGAATAATAAACATTTATCATGAAATAAGGAAATAAATAATAACTATATTATTGCCTCTAGGGCATATTTCCTTCAGTCTCCCACTTGCACTAGAGTCAATAATCTAGTTCACATCACCATGTGATTTAACACCAATATTCATATCTGTATATGATTAACACCCATAGTTCACATCATCATGTGACCAACACCCAAAGGGTTTACTAGAGTCAATAATCTAGTTCACATCGCTTATGTGATTAACACCCAAAGAGTACTAAGGTGTGATCATGTTTTGCTCATGAGAGAAGCTTAGTCAACGGGTCTGTCACATTCAGAGCCGTATGTATTTTGCAAATATTCTATGTCTACAATGCTCTGCACGGAGCTACTCTAGCTAATTGCTCCCACTTTCAATATGTATCCAGATTAAGACTTAGAGTCATCTGGATCAGTGACAAAACTTGTATCGACGTAACCTTTTACGACGAACCTTTTTTCACCTCCATAATTGAGAAACATATCCTTATTCCACTAAGGATAATTTTGACCAATGTCCAGTGATCTACTTCTAGATCACTATTGTACTCCCTTGCCAAACCAGAGCAGAGTATACGATAGGTCTGGTCCATAGCATGGCATACTTTATAGAACCTATGACTGAGGCATAGGGAATGACTTTCATTCTCTTTTTCTATTTTCTGACGTGGTCGGGATTTGAGTCTTACTCAATTTCACACCTTTGCAACACAGGCAAGAACTTTTTCTTTGACTGTTCCATTTTAAACTACTTCAAAATCTTGACAAGGTATGTACTTATTGAAAAACTTATCAAGCGTCTTGATCTATCTCAATAGATCTTGATGCTCAATATGTAAGTAGCTTTACTAAGGTCTTTCTTTTAAAGAACTGCTTTCAAATACTCCTTTATGATTTCCAGAAAAATTCTACATCATTTCTGATCAACAATATGTTACTCAAATATATTTATCAAAAAGGCGGTAGTGCTCCCACTCACTTTATTGTAAATACAGGCTTCACCGCAAGTCTGTATAAAACTATATGCTTTGATCAACTTATCAAAGCGTATATTCCAATTCTGAGATGCTTGCACCCGTCCATAGATGGATCGCTGGAGCTTGCACATTTTGTTAGCACCTTTAAGATTGACAAAACCTTCTGGTTGCATCATATACAACTCTTCTTTAAGACAACCATTAATGAATGTAGTTTTGACATCCATTTGCCAGATTTCATAAAATGTGGCAATTGCTAACATGATTCGGACAGACTTAAGCATCGCTACAGTTGAGAAAATCTCATTGTAGTCAACACCTTGAACTTGTCGAAAACCTTTTTGCGACAAGTCGAGCTTTGTAGATAGTAACACTACTATCAGCATATGTCTTCCTCTTGAAGATCCATTTATACAATATGGCTTGCCGATCATCGGGCAACTCCACCAAAGTCCACACTTTGTTCTCATACATGGATCCTATCTCATATTTCATGGCCTCCAGCCATTTTGCGGAATCTGGGCTCATCATCGCTTCCTCATAGTTCGTAGGTTTATCATGGTCTAGTAACATGACTTTCAAAACGGGATTATCGTACCACTCTGGTGCGGACCGTACTCTGGAGGACCTACGAGGTTCTATAGTAACTTGATCAGAAGTTTCATGATCATCATCATTAGCTTCCTCACTAATTGGTGTAGGAATCATTGGAACTAATTTCAGTGATGAACTATTTTCCAATTCAGGAGAAGGTACAATTACCTTATCAAGTTCTACTTTCCTCCCACTCACTTCTTTCGAGAGAAACTCCTTCTCTAGAAAGGATCCATTCTTAGCAACGAATGTTTTGCCTTCGGGTCTATGATAGAAGGAGTACCCAACAATTTCCTTTGGGTATTCTATGAAGACGCACTTCTCCGATTTGGGTTTGAGCTTATCAGGTTGAAAACCTTTTTCATATAAGTATCACAACTCCAAACATTAAGAAACGACAGCTTAGGTTTACTGCTAAACCATAGTTCATAAGGTGTCGTCTCAATGGATTTAGATGGTGCCCTTTTAACGTGAATGTAGCTGTCTCTAATGCATAACCCCAAAACAATAGTGGTAAATCAGTAAGAGACATCATAGATCACACCATATCCAATAAAGTGTGGTTACGATGTTCGGACACACCATAACGTTGTGGTGTTCCAGGTGGCGTGAGTTGTGAAACTATTCCACATTGTTTTATATGAAGGCCAAACTCGTAACTCAAATATTCGTCTCCGCGATCAGATCGCAGAAACTTTTATTTTCTTGTTACGATGATTTTTCCATTTCACTCTGAAATTCTTTGAACCTTTCAACTATCTCAGACTTATGTTTCATCAAGTAGATATACCCATATCTGCTCAAATCATCTTGTGAAGGTCAGAAAATAACGATACTTGCCACGAGCATCATACTCATTGGTCTGCATACATCAGTATGTATTATTTCCAACAAGTCAGTAGCTCGTTCCATTGTTCTGAAGAACGGAGTTTTAGTCATCTTGCCCAAAAAGCACGGTTCGCAAGCATCAAATGATTCATAACCAAGTGATTCCGAAAATCTATCTTTATGGAGTTTCTTCAAGCGCTTTACACCGATATGACCCAAACGGCAGTGCCACAAATAAGTTGCACTATCATTATTAACTTTGCATCTTTTAACATCAATATTATGAATATGCGTATCACTACGATCGAGATCCAACAAACTATTTTCAACAGGTGTATGACCATTGAAGGTTTTATTCATGTAAACAGAACAACAATTATTCTCTGATTTTAAATGAATAACCGTATTGCAATAAACATGATCAAATCATATTTATGCTCAACGCAAACGCCAAATAACATTTATTTAGCTTTAACACTAATCCCAAAAATATAGGGAGTGTGCAATGATGATAATATCAATCTTGGAACTACTTCCAACACTCATCGTCACTTCCCCTTCAACTAGTCTTAGTTTATTCTGTAACTCCTGTTTCGAGTTACTAATCTTAGCAACCGAACAAGTATCAAATACTCAGGGGCTACTATAAACACTAGCAAGGCATATATCAATAACCTGTATATCAAATATACCCTTGTTCACTTTACCATCCTTCTTATCCACCAAATGTTCAGGGCATTTCCGCTTCCAGTGACCATTTCCTTTGCAGTGTAAGCACTCAGTTTCAGGCTTTGGTCCAGCTATGGTCTTCTTCACGGGAGTGACAACTTGCTTGTCATTCTAGTTGAAGTTACCTTTCTTTCCCTTTGCCCTTCTCTTGAAACTAGTGGTCTTGTCAATCATCAACACTTTATGCTCTTTCTTGATTTCTACTTTCGTCGATTTCAACATCACGAAGAGCTCGAGAATCGTTTTCGTCATCCCCTGCATACTATAGTTCATCACGAAGTTCTAGTAACTTAGTGATGGTGACTAGAGAATTCTGTCAATCACTATCTTATCTGGAAGATTAACTCCCACTTGATTCAAGCGATTGAAGTACCCAGACAATCTGAGCACATGCTCACTAGTTGAGCGATTCTCCTCCATCTTTTAGCTATAGAACTTGTTGGAGACTTCATATCTCTCAACTCGGGTATTTGCTTGAAATATTAACTTCAATTCTTGTTGGAAATATGCCCTAGAGGCAATAATAAAAGGTTATTATTATATTTCCTTATTCATGATAATTGTATTTATTCATGCTATAACTGTATTATCCGGAAATCGTAATACACGTGTGAATACATAGACCATAATATGTCCCTAGTAAGCCTCTAGTTGACTAGCTCGTTGATCAACAGATAGTCATGGTTTCCTGGCTATGGACATTGGATGTCGTTGATAACGGGATCACATCATTAGGAGAATGATGTGATGGACAAGACCCAATCCTAAGCATAGCACAAGATCGTGTAGTTCGTTTGCTAGAGCTTTTCCAATGTCAAGTATCCTTTCCTTAGACCATGAGATCGTGTAACTCCCGGATACCGTAGGAGTGCTTTGGGTGTACCAAACGTCACAATGTAACTGGGTGACTATAAAGGTGTACTACAGGTATCTCCGAAAGTGTCTGTTGGGTTGACACGGATCGAGACTGGGATTTGTCACTCCGTATGACGGAGAGGTATCTCTGGGCCCACTCGGTAATGCATCATCATAATGAGATCAAAGTGACCAAGTGTTTGGTCGCGGGATCATGCATTATGGTATGAGTAAAGTGACTTGCCGGTAACGAGACTGAACGAGGTATTGGGATACCGACGATCGAGTCTCGGGCAAGTAACGTACCGATTGACAAAGGGAATTGTATACGGGGTTGATCGAATCCTCGACATCGTGGTTCATCCGATGAAATCATCGAGGAGCATGTGGGAGCCAACATGGGTATCCAGATCCCGTTGTTGATTATTGACCGGAGAGTCGTCTCGGTCATGTCTGTATGTCTCCCGAACCTGTAGGGTCTACACACTTAAGGTTCGGTGACGCTAGGGTTATTAGGAAGACTTGTATGTGATTACCGAATGTTGTTCGGAGTCCCGGATGAGATCCTGGACGTCACGAGGAGTTCCGGAATGGTCCGGAGGTGAAGATTTATATATGGGAAGTTGTCATGCGGACACCGGAAAGTTTCGGGGGCATATCGGTATTGTATCGGGGCCGCCGGAGAGGTTCCGGGGGTCCACCGGGAGGGGCCACCCCTCTTGGAGGGCCTCATGGGCCGCAAGGGGCAGGGAACCAGCCCCTGGAGGACTGGGCGCCCCCCTTTGGGCCCATGCGCCTAGGGTTGGGGGGAAACCCTAGTGGGGGCGCCCCCTTTGCTTGGGGGGCAAGCCCCCCTCCTTGGCCGTCGTCCCCCCTCTAGATCTCATCTAGAGGGGCCGGCCCCCCTTGCCCCTTCCCCTATAAATAGAGGGGTGAGGGGAGGGCTGCAACACACAACCAAGGCGCAGCCCCTCCCCTCCCCAACACCTCTCCTCCTCCGTCACGAGCTTGGCGAAGCCCTACCGGAGTACTGCCGCTCCACCACCACCACGCCGTCGTGCTGCTACTGGAGCCATCTTCCTCAACCTCTCCTTCTCCCTTCTTGGATCAAGAAGGAGGAGAAGTCGTCCGTTCCGTACGTGTGTTGAACGCGGAGGTGCTGTCCATTCGGCACTTGGTCATCGGTGATCTGAATTACGGCGAGTACGACTCCATCATCACCGTTCCCTTGAACGCTTCCGCACGCGATCTACAAGTGGTATGTAGATGCAATCTCTCTCCCTTGACTCGTTGCTTAGATGAACTCATAGATGGATCTTGGTGAAACCGTAGGAAAAATTTTAATTTTCTGCAACGTTCCCCAACAGTGGCATCATGAGCTAGGTCTATGCGTAGTTCTCTATTGCACGAGTAGAACACAATTTTGTTGTGGGCGTACTTGTCAACTTGCTTGCCGCTACTAGTCTTATCTTGCTTCAGCGGTATTGTGGGATGAATCTGCCCGGACCAACCTTACACGTACGCTTACGTGAGACAGGTTCCACCGACTGACATGCACTAGTTGCATAAGGTGGCTAGCGGGTGTCTGTCTCTCCCACTTTAGTTGGAGCAGATTCGACGAAAAGGGTCCTTATGAAGGGTAAATAGAAGTTGACAAATCACGTTCTGGCTTTAACGTAGGTAAGAAAACGTTCTTGCTAGATCACCTATAGAAGCCACATAAAAACTTGCAACAACAATTAGAGGACGTCTAACTTGTTTTTGCAGCAAGTGTCTTGTGATGTGATATGGCCAAAAGTTGTGATGAATGATGAATGATATATTGTGATGTATGAGATCATGTTCTTGTAATAGGAATCACGACTTGCATGTCGATGAGTATGACAACCGGCAGGAGCCATAGGAGTTGTCTTTATTTTTTGTATGACCTGCGTGTCATTGAAGAATGCCATGTAAATTACTTTACTTTATTGCTAAACGCGTTAGCCATAGAAGTAGAAGTAGTCGTTGGCGTGACAACTTCATGAAGACACGATGATGGAGATCATGATGATGGAGATCATGGTGTCATGCCGGTGACAAAGATGATCATGGAGCCCCGAAGATGGAGATCAAAGGAGCTATATGATATTGGCCATATCATGTCATTACTATATAATTGCACGTGATGTTTATTATGTTTATGCATCTTGTTTACTTAGAACGACGGTAGTAAATAAGATGATCCCTTATAATAATTTCAAGAAGTGTTCTCCCCTAACTGTGCGCCGTTGCTGAAGTTCGTCGCTTCGAAGCACCACGTGATGATCGGGTGTGATAGATTCTTACGTTCACATACAACGGGTGTAAGACAGTTTTACACATGCAAAAACACTTAGTGTTAACTTGACCAGCCTAGCATGTACAGACATGGCCTCGGAACACAGAGACCGAAAGTTCGAACACGAGTCGTATGGAAGATACGATCAACATGGAGATGTTCACCGACGATGACTAGTCCGTCTCACGTGATGATCGGACACGGCCTAGTCGACTCGGATCGTGTAACACTTAGATGACTAGAGGGATGTCTAATCTGAGTGGGAGTTCATTATAATAATTTGATTAGATGAACTTAATTATCATGAACTTAGTCTAAAACCTTTGCAAATATGTCTTGTAGATCAAATGGCCGCCGCTTATGTCAACATGAACTTCAACGCGTTCCTAGAGAAAACCAAGATGAAAGATGATGGCAGCAACTATACGGACTGGGTCCGGAACCTGAGGATCATCCTCATAGCTGCCAGGAAACAATATGTCCTAGAAGGACCGCTAGGTGATGCACCCGTCCTAGAGAACCAAGACGTTATGAATGCTTGGCAGTCTTGCGCTGATGATTACTCCCTCATTCAGTGCGGCATGCTTTACAGCTTAGAACCGGGGCTCCAAAAGCATTTTGAGCAACACAGAGCATATGAGATGTTCGAGGAGCTGAAACTAGTTTTCCAAGCTCATGCCTGGGTCGAGAGATATGAAGTCTCCGACAAGTTCTATAGTTGTAAGATGGAGGGAAATAGTTCTGCTAGTGAGCACATACTCAAAATGTCTGGGTTGCACAACCACCTGTCCTAGCTGGACATTAACCTCCCGGACGAGGCGGTCATTGACAAAATCCTTCAGTCACTCCCACCAAGCTACAAGAGCTTTGTGATGAACTACAATATGCAAGGGATGGTGAAAACCATTCCTGAAGTATTTTCAATGCTGAAGTCAGCAGAGGTAGAAATCAAGAAAGAACATCAAGTGTTGATGGTCAATAAAACCACTAAGTTCAAGAAGGGCAAGGCCAAGAAGAACTTCAAGAAAGACGGCAAGGATGTTGCCGCGCCCGGTAAGCCAGTTGCCGGGAAGAAGTCAAAGAATGGACCCAAGCCTGAGACTGAGCGCTTTTATTGCAAAGGGAAGGGTCACTGGAAGCGGAACTGCCCCAAATACTTAGCGGACAAGAAGGCTGGCAACACCAAAGGTATATTTGATATACATGTAATTGATGTGTACCTTACCAATACTCGTAGTAACTCCTGGGTATTTGATACCGGTGCCGTTGCTCATATTTCTAACTCACAGCAGGAGCTGCGGAATAAGCGGAGACTGGTGAAGGACGAGGTGACGATGCGCGTCGGGAATGGCTCCAAGGTCGATGTAATCACCGTCGGCACGCTACCTCTACATTTACCTACGGGATTAGTTTTAAACCTTAATAATTGTTATTTAGTGCCAAGTTTGAGCATGAACATTGTATCTGGATCTCGTTTGATACGAGATGGCTACTCATTTAAATCCGAGAATAATGGTTGTTCTATTTATATGAGAGATATGTTTTATGGTCATGCCCCGATGGTCAATGGTTTATTCTTAATGAATCTCGAACGTAATGTTACACATACTCATAGTGTGAATACCAAAAGATGTAAAGTTGATAACGATAGTCCCACATACTTGTGGCACTGCCGCCTTGGTCACATTGGTGTCAAGCGCATGAAGAAGCTCCATGCTGATGGACTTTTAGAGTCTCTCGATTATGAATCATTTGACACATGCGAACCATGCCTCATGGGCAAAATGACCAAGACTCCGTTCTCCAGAACAATGGAGCGAGCAACCAACTTGTTGGAAATCATACATACCGATGTGTGCGGTCCAATGAGCATTGAGGCTCGCGGAGGATATCGTTATGTTCTCACTCTAACTGATGACTTGAGTAGATATGGGTATGTCTACTTAATGAAACACAAGTCTGAGACCTTTGAAAAGTTCAAGGAATTTCAGAATGAGGTAGAGAATCAACAAGACCGAAAGATAAAGTTCCTATGATCAGATCGTGGGGGAGAATATTTAAGTCACAAATTTGGTACGCACTTAAGGAAATGTGGAATCGTTTCACAACTCATGCCGCCTGGAACACCTCAGCGTAATGGTGTGTCCGAACGTCGTAATCGCACTCTATTGGATATGGTGCGGTCTATGATGTCTCTTACCGATTTACCGCTATCATTTTGGGGATACGCTCTAGAGACAGCTACATTCACTTTAAATAGGGCACCGTCTAAATCCGTTGAGACGACACCGTATGAATTATGGTTTGGGAAGAAACCTAAGTTGTCGTTTCTAAAAGTTTGGGGATGCAATGCTTATGTCAAGAAACTTCAACCTGAAAAGCTCGAACCCAAGTCGGAAAAATGCGTCTTCATAGGATACCCTAAGGAAACCATTGGGTATACCTTCTACTTAAGATCCGAGGGCAAGATCTTTGTTGCCAAGAACGGATCCTTTCTGGAAAAGGAGTTTCTCTTGAAAGAAGTAAGTGGGAGGAAAGTAGAACTCGATGAAGTACTACCTCTTGAACAGGAAAGTAGTGCAGCTCAGGAAAATGTTCCTGTGATGCCTACACCGACTGGAGAGGAAAATAATGATGATGATCAAGGTACTTCGGATCAAGTTGCTACTGAACTTCGTAGGTTCACAAGGACACGTTCCGCACCAGAGTGGTACGGCAACCCTGTCCTGGAAATCATGTTGTTAGACAACGGTGAACCTTCGAACTATTAAGAAGCGATGGCGGGCCCAGATTCCAACAAATGGCTTGAAGCCATGAAATCCGAGATAGAATCCACGTATGAAAACAAAGTATGGACTTTGACAGACTTGCCCGATGATCGGCGAGCGATAGAAAACAAATGGATCTTTAAGAAGAAGACGGACGCGGATGGTAATGTTACCATCTATAAAGCTCGACTTGTCGCTAAGGGTTATCGATAAGTTCAAGGGATTGACTACGATGAGACATTCTCTCCCGTAGCGAAGCTGAAGTCCGTCTGAATCATGTTAGCAATTGCCGCATACTATCATTATGAGATATGGCAGATGGACGTCAAAACGGCATTCCTCAACGGACATCTTAAGGCAGAGCTGTATATGATGCAGCCGGAAGGTTTTGTCGACCCTAAGAATGCTAACAAAGTATGCAAGCTCCAGCGATCCATTTATGGGCTGGTGCAAGCATCTCGGAGTTGGAACATTCGCTTTGATGAGATGATCAAAGCGTTTGGGTTTATGCAGACTTATGGAGAAGCCTGCGTTCACAAGAAAGTGAGTGGGAGCTCTGTAGCATTTCTCATATTATATGTAGATGACATACTCTTGATGGGAAATGATATAGAACTTTTGGACAACATTAAGGCCTACTTGAATAAGTGTTTTTCAATGAAGGACCTTGGAGAAGCTGCTTACATATTAGGCATCAAGATCTATAGGGATAGATCGAGACGCCTCATAGGTCTTTCACAAAGCACATACCTTGATAAGATTTTGAAGAAGTTCAAAATGGATCAGTCCAAGAAAGGGTTCTTGCCTGTATTGCAAGGTGTGAGACTGAGCTTGGCTCAATGCCCGACCACAGCAAAAGATAAAGAAGAGATGAGTGTCATCCCCTATGCTTCAGCCATAGGATCTATTATGTATGCCATGCTGTGTACCAGACCTGATGTAAACCTTGCCGTAAGTTTGGTAGGAAGGTACCAAAGTAATCCCAGCAAGGAACACTGGACAGCGGTCAAGAATATCCTGAAGTACCTGAAAAGGACAAAGGACATGTTTCTCGTTTATGGAGGTGACGAAGAGCTCGTCGTAAAGGGTTACGTCGACGCTAGCTTCGACACAGATCTGGATGACTCTAAGTCACAAACCGGATACGTGTATATGTTGAATGGTGGAGCAGTAAGCTGGTGCAGCTGCAAGCAGAGCGTCGTGGCGGGATCTACATGTGAAGCGGAGTACATGGCAGCCTCGGAGGCAGCGCATGAAGCAATCTGGGAGAAGGAGTTCATCACCGACCTAGGAGTCATACCCAATGCGTCGGGACCGATCAAACTCTTTTGTGACAACACTGGAGCTATTGCCCTTGCCAAGGAGCCCAGGTTTCACAAGAAGACCAGGCACATCAAGCGTCGTTTCAACTCCATCCATGAAAATCTTCAAGATGGAGACATAGATATTTGCAAAGTACATACGGATCTGAATGTCGCAGATCCGTTGACTAAACCTCTCTCGCGAGCAAAACATGATCAACACCAGAACTCTATGGGTGTTCGATTCATCACAATGTAACTAGATTATTGACTCTAGTGCAAGTGGGAGACTGTTGGAAATATGCCCTAGAGGCAATAATAAAAGGTTATTATTATATTTCCTTATTCATGATAATTGTCTTTATTCATGCTATAACTGTATTATCCGGAAATCGTAATACACGTGTGAATACATAGACCATAATATGTCCCTAGTAAGCCTCTAGTTGACTAGCTCGTTGATCAACAGATAGTCATGGTTTCCTGGCTATGGACATTGGATGTCGTTGATAACGGGATCACATCATTAGGAGAATGATGTGATGGACAAGACCCAATCCTAAGCATAGCACAAGATCGTGTAGTTCGTTTGCTAGAGCTTTTCCAATGTCAAGTATCCTTTCCTTAGACCATGAGATCGTGTAACTCCCGGATACCGTAGGAGTGCTTTGGGTGTACCAAACGTCACAACGTAACTGGGTGACTATAAAGGTGCACTACAGGTATCTCCGAAAGTGTCTGTTGGGTTGACACAGATTGAGACTGGGATTTGTCACTCCGTATGACGGAGAGGTATCTCTGGACCCACTCGGTAATGCATCATCATAATGAGCTCAAAGTGACCAAGTGTTTGGTCACGGGATCATGCATTATGGTATGAGTAAAGTGACTTGCCGGTAACGAGACTGAACGAGGTATTGGGATACCGACGATCGAGTCTCGGGCAAGTAACGTACCGATTGACAAAGGGAATTGTATACGGGGTTGATCGAATCCTCGACATCGTGGTTCATCCGATGAAATCATCGAGGAGCATGTGGGAGCCAACATGGGTATCCAGATCCTGCTGTTGGTTATTGACCGGAGATTCGTCTCGGTCATGTCTGCATGTCTCCCGAACCCATAGGGTCTACACACTTAAGGTTCGGTGACGCTAGGGTTATTAGGAAGACTTGTATGTGATTACCGAATGTTGTCCGAAGTCCCGGATGAGATCCTGGACATCACGAGGAGTTCCGGAATGGTCCGGAGGTGAAGATTTATATATGGGAAGTTGTCATGCGGACACCGGAAAGTTTCGGGGGCATATCGGTATTGTACCGGGGCCACCGGAGAGGTTCCGGGGGTCCACCGGGAGGAGCCACCCCTCTCGGAGGGCCTCATGGGCCGCAAGGGGCAGGGAACCAGCCCCTGGAGGGCTGGGCACCCCCCCCCCCTTGGGCCCATGCGCCTAGGGTTGGGGGGGAAACCCTAGTGGGGGCGCCCCCCTTTGCTTGGGGGGCAAGCCCCCCTCCCTGGCCGCCGCCCCCCTCTAGATCTCATCTAGAGGGGCCGGCCCCACTTGCCCCTTCCTCTATAAATAGAGGGGTGAGGGGAGGGCTGCAACACACAACCAAGCCGCAGCCCCTCCCCTCCCCAACACCTCTCCTCCTCCGTCACGAGCTTGGCGAAGCCCTGCCGGAGTACTGCTGCTCCACCACCACCACGCCGTCGTGCTGTTGCTGGAGCCATCTTCCTCAACCTCTCCTTCTCCCTTGCTGGATCAAGAAGGAGGAGACTTCATCCGTTCCGTACGTGTGTTGAACGCGGAGGTGCTATCCGTTCGGCACTTGGTCATCGGTGATCTGAATCACGGCGAGTACGACTCAATCATCACCGTTCCCTTGAATGCTTCCGCACGCGATCTACAAGTGGTATCTAGATGCAATCTCTCTCCCTTGACTCGTTGCTTAGTTGAACTCATAGATGGATCTTGGTGAAACCGTAGGAAAAAATTTAATTTTCTGCAACGTTCCCCGACAATTCCTGGAACATCTCATATGGTCCATGACGTTCAAAACGTCTTTGAAGTCCCGATTCTAAGCCGTTAAGCATGGTGCACTAAACTATCAAGTAGTCATCATATTGAGCTAGCCAAACGTTCATAACGTCTGCATCTGCTCCTGCAATAGGTTTGTCACCTAGCGGTGCATCAAGGACATAATTCTTCTGTGCAGCAATGAGGATAAACCTTAGATCACGGATCCAATCCGCATCATTGCTACTAACATCTTTCAACACAATTTTCTCTAGGAACATATCAAAATAAACATATGAAAGCAACAACGCAAGCTATTGATCTACAACATAATTTGCAAAATACCACCAGGACTAAGTTCATGATAAATTTAAGTTCAATTAATCATATTACTTAAGAACTCCCACTTAGATAGACATCACTCTAGTCCTCTAAGTGATTACGTGATCCATATCAACTACAGCATGTTTGATCGTCACGTGAGATGGAGTAGTTTCAATGGTGAACATCAATATGTTGATCATATCTACTATATGATTCACGCTCGACCTTTCGGTCTCCGTGTTCCGAGGCCATATCTGTTATATGCTAGGCTCGTCAAGTTTAACCTGAGTATTCCGCGTGTGCAACTGTTTTGCACCCATTGTATTTGAACGTAGAGCCTATCACACCCGATCATCACGTGGTGTCTCAGCACGAAGAACTTTCGCAACGGTGCATACTCAGGGAGAACACTTCTTGATAATTTTAGTGAGAGATCATCTTAAAATGCTACCGTCAATCAAAGCAAGATAAGATGCATAAAGGATAAACATCACATGCAATCAATATAAGTGATATGATATGGCCATCATCATCTTGTTCTTGTGATCTCCATCTCCGAAGCACCATAGTGATCACCATTGTCACCGGCGCGACACCTTGATCTCCATCGTAGCATCGTTGTCGTTACGCCATCTATTGCTTCTACGACTATCGCTACCGCTTAGTGATGAAGTAAAGCAATTACAGGGCGTTTGCATTTCATACAATAAAGCGACAACCATATGGCTCCTGCCAGTTGCCGATAACTTCGGTTACAAAACATGATCATCTCATACAATAAAATATAGCATCATGTCTTGACCATATCACATCACAAAATGCCCTGCAAAAACAAGTTAGACGTCATCTACTTTGTTGTTGCAAATTTTACGTGGCTGCTACGGGCTGAGCAAGAACCGTTCTTACCTACGCATCAAAACCACAACGATAGTTCGTCAAGTTAGTGCTGTTTTAACCTTCACAAGGACCGGGCATAGCCACACTCGATTCAGCTAAAGTGAGAGAGACAGACACCCGCCAGCCACCTTTAAGCACGAGTGCTCGTAACGGTGAAACTAGTCTTGCATAAGCGTACGCGCAATGTCGGTCCGGGCTGCTTCATCTCACAATACCGTTGAACCAAAGTATGACATGCTGATAAGCAGTATGACTTGTATCGCCCACAACTCACTTGTGTTCTACTCGTGCATATGACATCTACGCATAAAACCAGGCTCGGATGCCACTGTTGGGGAACGTAGTAATTTCAAAAAAATTCCTACGCACACACAAGATCATGGTGATGCATAGCAACGAGAGGGGAGAGTGTGTCCATGTACCCTCATAGACCGTAAGCGGAAGGGTTATGACAACGCGGTTGATGTAGTCGTACGTCTTCACGATCCGACCGATCCAAGTACCAAACGTACGGCACCTCCGAGTTCAGCACACGTTCAGCTCGATGACAATCCCCAGACTCCGATCCAGCAAAGTTTAGGGGATGAGTTCCGTCAGCATGACGGTGCGGTGACGATGATGATGTTCTACCGGCGCAGGGCTTCGCCTAAACTCCGCGACGATATGACCGAGGTGGAATATGGTGGAGGGGGGCACCGCACACGGCTAAGGAACGATCTTGAAGATCAACTTGTGTGTCATGGGGTGCCCTCTGCCCCCGTATATAAAGGAGCAAGGGGGAGGAGGCCGGCCCTAGGAGGGGGCACGCCAAGTGTGGAGTGCCTCCTAGTAGGATTCCACCTCCCTTGTTGGAGTAGGAGAAGGGGAAAGAGGGGGAGAGGAAGAAGGAAAGGGGGGCTGCGCCCCTTGTCCAATTCGGACCAGAGGGGCCTCCTTCCTTTTGGCCTCTCTCCTCTATTCCCGTATGGCCCAATAAGGCCCATATACTCCCCGGCGAATTCCCGTAACTCTCCGGTACACCGAAAAATACCCGAATCAATCAGAACCTTTCCGAACTCCGAATATAGTCGTCCAATATATCGATCTTTACGTCTCGACCATTTCGAGACTCCTCGTCATGTCCCCGATCTCATCCGGGACTCCGAACTCCTTCGGTACATCAAAACTCATAAACTCATAATATATCTGTCATCGAAACCTTAAGCGTGCGGACCCTACGGGTTCGAGAACAATGTAGACATGACCGAGACACGTCTTCGGTCAATAACCAATAACGGAACCTGGACGCTCATATTGGCTCCCACATATTCTACGAAGATCTTTATCGGTCAAACCGCATAACAACATACGTTGTTCCCTTTGTCATCGGTATGTTACTTGCCCGAGATTCGATCGTCGGTATCCAATACCTAGTTCAATCTCGTTACCGGCAAGTCTCTTTACTCGTTACAGAATGCATCATTCCGTAACTAACTCATTAGCTACATTGCTTGCAAGGCTTATAGTGATGTGCATTACCGAGAGGGCCCAGAGATACCTCTCCGACGATCGGAGTGACAAAACCTAATCTCGAAATACGCCAACCCAACATGTAACTTCGGAGACACCTGTAGTACTCCTTTATAATCACCCAGTTACGTTGTGACGTTTGGTAGCACCCAAAGTGTTCCTTCGGTAAACGGGAGTTGTATAATCTCATAGTTACAGGAACATGTATAAGTCATGAAGAAAGCAATAGCAACATACTAAACGATCAAGTGCTAGGCTAACGGAATGGGTCATGTCAATCACATCATTCTCCTAATGATGTGATCCCGTTAATCAAATGACAACTCATGTCTATGGTTAGAAAACTTAACCATCTTTGATTAATGAGCTAGTCAAGTAGAGGCATACTAGTGACACTATGTTTGTCTATGTATTCACACATGTATTATGTTTCCGGTTAATACAATTCTAGCATGAATAATAAACATTTATCATGAAATAAGGAAATAAATAATAACTATATTATTGCCTCTAGGGCATATTTCCTTCACTGACATGCGGGCCCTACCGCCTATTTTAAATAATTAAAATGTTTTAATAATTAAAACCTAATTAGTTACTAATTAGAGACTGACATGTGGGCCCCAGTAGCTAATTAGCCTCAGATTAGTTTAATCTAGACTTTGTTAATTACAGTGGCTGACATGTGGGCGCCACCTGTCTAGTTTGACTGGTCAGCCGACCTGTTGACCTGCTGACATCAGCATTGCATCATGCTGATGTCATATTTCCCTTTTCTGTTATTTTTTAAATAATTCCAGAAAATGGTTTAATCTTTAAAAATTCATAGAAATTAAACCGTAGCTCGAATGAAAAAGTTTTCTACATGAAAGTTGCTCAGAACGACGAGACGAATCTGAACATGTGGTCCGTTCGCCCGCCACACGTCTCTAGCATAGCAAACATTGAACTTTTACCCTTCGGTTCATCTGTCTGACAGACGTCCGGAACAGGGAATACTTTCCCGGATGTTTCCCCCTTCACCAGTATCGCCTAGCGCTGTGTTAGATCACGTCTAGCTCTGTCTGTTGTCCTGTTATGCACTTGCCTGCTATGTATTTACTGTTTCTTCCCCCTCTTCTCTCCGGTAGACCCCGAGACTGATGCTGATGTCCTTGTGATCGACTACATCGACGATGACCCTTCTTATTGTCCGAGCAACCAGGCAAGCCCCCCCTTTGATCATCCCGATATCGCCCATTCTATACTCTCATGCTTGCATTAGATTTTGCTACTGTTATTGTTTGCTCCTATTCTGATGCATTGCCTGCTTTTGTACCTGCTATTGTTACGTACCTGCTTATCCCAAACTGCTTAGTATAGGTTGGATAGTGATCCATCAGTGACCCCCAGTACTTGTCCTTGTTGCCCCTGCTTCATCATCGACGACTCGATCAGCGTGATAGACGACCAGAGCCCGACACCTCACATCACATCATGCCCCTTTTGTTGCTCGACTCTACAGAGCTACTATCGAGTGCCGAGGGTGATCCCTCATAACGCACTCCTGATAATTCTGTAGTGTAGCTATTCGGTCGTGGTCATCGAGGGTGATTTCCTCCTTCACCATTCCCGATACGGCTCTGTCATTCAACACCTCAAGTGTGAACCTCAAGGGTGGTCCCTCTTACGTTCACCTTGATGATTACATTGAGTGGAATCCTCCGTGGGTGATTCCTCGGGTTTTCCCCTTGATGTTTGGACACACGGTTACCTTGACTTTACTTGAGACCTTGGTGAAAGTCGGGCGGGCCCGGAGAGCACCTGCAAGATGGTTACGTGGCACGGCCGGGCATTCTAGGCCCTTGTCGTAAGTCCACGAGACGGGGCGACAAGGTCACTTTCGATCGTGATTCTCTGCTCGTGTCCGCAAGCTAATAATACACTATGGTTTGGGCATTTGTTCTGAGTTGGCCTCTGGCCTTTACGCACCAACCACCACACGAGAATAGTTATGGGCCTCGGCGTCGTGGTATCAGCCGAAGCTTTGTCAGATGTCCAGTTCAGCAGTGCGGCACGGCTGGGCCGGCACCATCCATGTAGAGGTGGAGCCTGGACCCGCCCTGTACGCAACGATCCGGAGTGCAACGGGCGATGGGCCCAGACCCCGAGTGCTTAGGATGTAGACCGGCGAGGACCTCTCCGCTGAGCCTAGGTAGGGCTGCGATGTGTTGATCTTCCGAGACTGGGCATTGACCCTAGAAAGGTGTGTCCGGCCAACGTGATCGAGCGTGTTGGCAAACGTGGTGCACCCCTGCAGGGAAGATTATCTATTAATAGTCGTGTCCACGGTAACGAACGTTCAGACTTATATCCTGATCTTATACAACTACAAATGGATACTTGAGCTATGTGGCTCCGGGATTGCTTTCTTGCAGGGAGTCGAGGAAGGATCTTTGGGCATTAATGTTACAACATGCTTGTTAAATATTAAACTACTATTCTTTACTCTTCTACATGCTGCAAGATGTTCGGAGCTGCGTGAAGATGCTAGTCTTCGATAGGCTAGGCCTTCCCCCTTCTATTCTGGCATTCTGCAGTTCAGTCCACAGATTCAACCCTTCCATTTGATACCAATGCATACTTAGTATAGATCTGATGCTTACGAGTACTTTGGATGAGTACTCACAGTTTCTTTGCTACCCTTTTTCTCCCTTCTTTCTTATTTCCGGTTGATGCAACCAGATGGTGGATCCTTGGAGCTAGATGCCACCGCCGATGGATGCTACTACGTGAAGATCGCCGACGACCAGGAGTTAGTTTAGGAGGTCCCAGGCAGGAGGCCTTGCCTCTTCGATTGTTGTTGCTTTTGTGCTAGCCTTCTTAAGGCATCCTTGTTTAACTTATGTCTGTACTCAGATATTGTTGCTTCCGCTGACTCTTGTGTATCGAGCTATGTATTTGAGCCTTCGAGGCCCCTGGCTTGTAATATGAAGCTTGTATTATTTTTGATTTGTGTCTAGAGTTGTGTTGTGATATCTTCCCGTGAGTCCCTTATCTTGATCGTACACCTTTGCGTGTATGATTAGTGTACGATTGAATCAGGGGCGTCACAAGTTGGTATCAGAGCCGACTGCCTGTAGGATCCTCCTTTCCAACTCCTTGGCCGAAGTTGAGTCTAGTCTTTGAAAAACTGTTTTACTAACATGGTTGTGTGGCTTACGGGCCCACGTCGCCATTGGGTGGTAGTAGGATCTTTTATTCCTCGTCCTTACTCTGGGAATCTAATCTCTCTTCTATTCGGGTTAACTGATTTTGCTAACAACTCTAGGTTCTCATAAATACTTTCTCCCGGAGAGCCCCTCACTCCAGATGATTACTTGGTGCACCAGAAGTTTCTGAAGATACTCTCCGAAGTTTTATCGAGACCCTTGTGCCCTTCGTTGTTGCAATCCCTACCACTGATAAATCCTTATGCGTAACTACCTATGTTGTCATTCATACCTTCATCCCCAGTTGCTCTTGTTATTACAAGATGTCCTAAAATACTCTTCGATGTTCCAAGGATCCTTTATGCTTGCGGCCCTGCAGTCCTTGCCGCATGAATACCCCTATGGATAATTACTCGCTCTTATCGAGTATCCATTCTTCCCCAGTTATTCTTATGCTTCATAAGATACTTTTTAATACAATCCGAGCTTTCGATAACCTCTATCGCCTATTGCTCTAGAAGGTCTTACCTGCTTACACTCTGGTTAATTCCATGTGCCTAGCAGTATCCATTGATGTCCTTTGTCATTATCACCACGAGTCTTTCGATCTGTTATGTCTGTGTTGCAATCATCAATTGATCCTTATAGATTATCTTTCCGGCTCAGACGTCTTCCCGAACATGAGCTGGTTCTCGACCAATCAGATTGCCATCGATTGTGCCCTAAGTCTATTCAACTTAACCAACCATGGTTAGAGCGTTTGCTTCTGATCCCTTGATTTTGAAAATCGTAATTCCTTTGCATTTGAACTCTCAATTAGTCATTTGCTTCTATAATTTGATATCCTTGCATTCTTTCTACCTCTGGTTGAGTATTGATGCTCACATTAGATCCCTTGTGAACCACTAGATCCCTTGTGGGGTTCTATCCGACAGCATCCTTCATATATAGTAACCTTGTGAGCTTTTCCGCGGATACATAATGCCTTTGGTAAATTGTATCTTCTGCTTCCTGAACCATGCTCTACTCTCGGGATTGAGTTATTTACTTGTGAAGTTTGTGGTATATGTTCCTCAGATGCCCCGATGGGTTGAATCTTTGTATTACCTAAATCCGTGTGAACCTGAAGATTATGCGAGTTATATCTACTGGTGTTTCTTTGGATAAATTTTCAAATTCTACAACTTCTTCGAACGTGAGAGGTGAATGGAAAGTTGTGCATTAGAGAAGTGGGAGTCGACCTTGAACCTTTGTGTTCATGCCCACAGACCCGATGTGGAACTTATCATGGAAGCTTCTTGTGAAAATAATAATCCCTTGTGATAAGTTCTTCTGGCACCTATATTTGGTCCTTTGCAACCATGGTTCCGACCATATTGTTCTTCTTTGATCCCATTTCTCGGACAAGTTAAAGTACTTGTCTTCTTCAGATGGTTTCACCTGTTCAACCTCTACATTGATATACTTTCGGGTATTATCCTCTGGTATCTCGAGAATATCATGGAACTACATAACTTCTTATGAGTTCTTGATCAACTATTATTTCTCGCTGATTCAAAATTTTCACTGGTTCGGAGTTGTTAGACACTCAAGAATACAGATAATAGTCTATGCTTTCCTTTCCATTGTTTTGTTTAATCTTTCTTGTAACCTATCTTATATGAGCAGTGATAATTCCCTGCTTATGTAAACACCTCGGTGTACAACTCTATCTGTAAGGCCTTGTTACTATTGCTGATGACATTGCGGTAGCCACCGATGGACGAGAACTTTGCATGTTGGTCCGCCTCGTCTTAACGAGCAGGAAAATGGTTCTCTTCGTCCCTCGCCCTTGGTACCAACGTTGTTGCCATCATAACTGATAGGTTGTCCTCTGATCTGCCTTGCTATCATGACCGTGCAAATGTTAGCACCCTTCCTGATTTTTAACCCACATGGTGGGCCCATAACCCATAGTTCCACATGATCGAAACCTGACTCTCCTGTACATCTCTGTCTTCCAAAATTGTTCCTCATGCTTGGTTTCATATGAAATTCATGGCCACCTTCTTGTCATCTATTCTGGTATCAGATGCAATACTTTTTCTCGATGCTTTGAACCCCCTTCATCACCTATTTTATGCATCAGCTGGATGCCTACCTGGTTGAAACTTGTTGAACCTTCTTATAGCACTCTCGATACGTTACCTGGTGCTTCTAAATTCTTCTTCCTTGAGATAACTACCAGATGCCGATCTTTTCAGACATCCATCCTTATAGCTTCCTCCCTATTCCACGCCTTAAATCTCGGGATGAGATTTCTTGTAGTGGAGGAGAATTGTGACGCCCGGATAATTAAGCTACAGTAATCCCCTGTTAATGGTGCCATGTCATCATGTTACTGTTGCTAATCTTCACCTGATCCTAATCACAATCCAAATTCAAATTTAAACTAAAGTCCAAAATTCAAATTTGTCAAACATGGAATCTAAAATGTTCGATGTATGGCAAATAATCCATGGATATTTGTCATGTGGAAACCACAGTTTTATGATGGGTTTAAGTGCTCTAAAAAGATTAAAACAGGGACTAGGTGTTTAATTTATTTATAAAGCAAAAAAAAAAGGGAAAGGGAAAACCCCTGGGCCTAGCCCACCTTGTCTGGCCCAGCTCCCCAACTGGACAGCCCACTTTCCCCCTCCCCTGGGCCTTGGCCC